>NC_143261.1:73713573-74022740 GCF_984573655.1 Nuphar pumila
GATACTTAAAATATTCTAATTGATGTTTATCTTTTCTTATCCCGCGGGTACACACGGGCCAAGGCAACCATCACAGAAGAGAACGTTCGGGGGTATATTATTCAAAGTTGTTTTATTAACCCGAACATTCTAACTGTGACTGAAATCCCAAGGGAGCGGCCAGTGACCGAGAGAAACTCCCAAAGGCCAAAACCAAAACAGGATGCATCCCTAACTTCTGCAGAAGAACATGGAACTACCACCTAGGACACATTTGGTAGTCCGGGTCCCCCAACTCTGAGGACTGGGACCAACGAGTCGCTTTACGCTCGAAACTAAACACATGTCCCCAGAGTTTTGTACCACCTACCCTCTCCAAGGTAAGCCCGAATCTGAGTGGGTTAATCTTTTCATTTAATTATTTTCCCGAAGTATGGGGCATTTCCCCAACTTCTTTCTACTATCATAGTAGTAGAATTCTCAACCTTAGTCATTTTACCAAGGTGCAAAGAACAATTCTCATCCTTTGTCATATTGATTGCATAACCCACTCAAAGTGCTCTGGTGCCTTTAAACCAGTCGAGCAACAAGAATTAAATTTAAGTTCTTATCAGTATTATGATCATTATTCTACATGCTTTGGTACTTTTAAACCAATCGGACACAAATGCCCGGTATCTTTCAACCAGTCAGGCTCACAGAAATTAACCTTTAATTTTCTCACCAATGTTATTGACATTGAGTACACGTTCATTAACAAAAGTACCTGCATCAGGTACCCAATCCATATTGCCCAATTAGGCATGATTCCCAAACTCCCTATCATTCATTTTGAATTCTCAGTGAACAAGGGAAAGCAATTCACATAACTTGACTCCATGCAACAAACAATTTCAATAAATGACATTTCATTAATATGTCTCATAGCTCTTCTACAGAAAGCAGTCAAAACTCAGACATTTCCATATTTGAATGTCAGCAGTTTATATGAAAAAATTTCAGATAAAACCAAATTGCACGTACACCCATTTCTATATCAAGTTACAATTCGATTTATTACTAAAGTGTAAAACATAGTGTTTCACAAATAGGTCGAATCACATATATCCAACTACAAGTAGAAAGCCCACCTACAATCTCATAACGAATTACAATTCTTAATGGCAATTTAAAAACACTGTTGGCTTGTTTGTTTGTTTGTTTTTTTCAGGTATCTAATATCACCCAGGTGCCAGCAATAACCGACCCAAAGGTTTGGTCAGGAGTTCATTATTTAGAGGGTTTCAGTTAGGTTCCCTTTTCAAGTATCTCACAAAGGATCGAGTATACGGCTTCATATAAGTATTCATTTCATCAAGCACCATTGTGTTATTATCCAAACCTAATCCTACTACTTCATGTAGACAGTGTACAGGCATCACCAAAATGTGAAATAGAAGTATAATAAGAATTGAGTGAAAGAACATGTAATTTAGAAGTGTGCAGGAATCATAATCATCAATATTAAAATTTCTGGTATTACCCCTTTTTAAGCACCTGTAATCAGTAAATATCATGTATTAGTTCTGACATGGCAGTTCAAAAATTAAAAATCCATATTATCATGGTATGCGGATCGACACCCACAACATTCATTGCGTGTAACAAACTGCTAGCATTATTCATACACTTACAGACTCTATCTGTGTTATGTAGTTAGCAAGGCAATCATTATAGTCTTGATTTTCTTCTGAGTTTAGTGAGAGTTCTGATTTAAAGTTTGAAAAGTAGTTCACCCAAGTACTGGTGAACAGACTCTGTGCACGTATAACAGTGTAAATGGGCATCACATAATTTATCAAAATCAGAAGTTACTGCAATGTTCATATGGGCTGAACACTGATGCCCTACTCATAACCGAGTAACGTACACAGGCTTTTCCAGTAACAGCAAATCAATGAGCACCAGGGACCCCTAATTAATTGATATAGGAATAAAACACAGTACAAGCTACAACAGTTGAACCTTACAGTGGAAATACAACTTATGCAACAAAAGAAAACCATGAGATTTATCCCATATTACAGTTTATTGTGTTATATAAGTATACTTCTAAAACCATCTACCATAAAAAAAGTTTACTAGGTTCAGTTATATAATCAAATCTATATGAGTATTAACATCCACAGAGTCGATTATATCCAAGAAAAACTCAGGGAAGAGCTACCACCGTAGGGCTTAACAAAATCTTCCAGACTACATCAATTCAGACCCCTTTTAGTATTGTTTCACACGCAGGAGCATGGATATGCAGTTAAACCAAGTTCCTGGTTTCACTACTTATCTTCCCCAAAATCGGTAGGTGTTTAAATCAGGAAGCAACGACTCAAAATATGTCACACTTGTTGAACCCAAGTTTTTACCCACACGATGACTGCATAGTTCTTATAAACATTCTACTGAACCATAGAAAAAAGAAAACAGAGAAGTCAAAAATCTCAGAAGGAAAAGTTTAACAGTGCATACCCGACATCAATACTCACGCAAAAACAAAGAAATACTCATGCAAAAACAAAGAAATACTCATGCAAAAACAAAGAAACCCCTTCCCCATTATCAGGAATCTGAAATTCCCAAATCTTCTATTTGGGGTTTTCGGCAAAACCAATATACACTTGGAGATTAATACGTATGCGCAAAGCATCATAAATCCTACACCTAAATCCCAAAATTTTGATTTGGGGATTCACGGCAAACCCAAAACCCCAATTTTTCGAGTTGGGAGTTACGGCAAATCCAAAGCATGCTTGAAAACTTAGTAAATAATCGAAATCACAGTAAAACCTACCTCGACAATGCGAAATCCCCAACTTTGTTCAATTGTTTCTCCCTAGCTGCTGTGAAGCCAAGCCCTCCTCACGCCGACTCCACGAACACGAACGAGAGAGATGGAAAAACCGAAGTAACCTCGCTGCCGTGCTCGTGTGAGTCGTGCGTCTTCCACCGGCTGGTGTAAGAAAGAAAGGAAAATGGGAGGGAGAGGAAGAGAGAAACGGAAGAGAGTTGAGGGAGACCGAGAGAGAGAGAGAGGGTTCGGCTAAATAGGAGAGGAAGGAGGCGAGATATGGAAGGGTGCCACGAAAATCGGAAGGGGATCTGCTACCCTCCCCTTCACACGGCGGCTGCGCATTGCCCCCTCCTCCTCCTCTTGTGATTTGGCTTGTGTTAGGGTTCTGAACCCTAACACTCATTTTATCGGGCCTGCATAGTGCCCCCATACTTAACTTCATTTTTTTTTTCATTTTACTTAACGCACGGTGTGGTGCGGGGCATGGATCAACTGGATCCATGACCCGCGATCTCGCCACGGTTTGGATCTACGGCCCATCGATGGTTTGGGTCCGATATTTGGACCCCTACGGATCCAACCACGGATCCAAGTATATATATTTATACTTGGTATTATTATTACTATCTTATTTTTATTTAGATATATATATATATATATATATTACACCCCAATCGGGTACGGTTTTGGTTTGGCCACCACTGAGACCCGCAACCCAAATCTTTAATGAAACCACTCAGTTGGGCAATTTGGATCTGTCTAAGGATTCAAAATATTACAAGTTTTAAAATATTATTTTCTTAATACATTTGGTTTATTCTTCGATACGATCTTGTGGGTCTTTCATAGGTTAATATAAATCCATTTACGTTAACCAAAAATTGACATAACTTAATATGGATCCAGGATCCATTGTGCTTCGTAAATCCTTTTAATAAATTTGGATCCAGAAATCTAAAGTTTTAATTATATGATTTGGAACTATGGATCCAAATGAATTATTATTGATCCGACTAAATATACATTGATCTTTATGGTTTCAATACAAGGATCCAGATATATATATTGAAATTCTGATATCGAAGATCAAAATGCAATATTGTGGATCCGAACATCGCCTTAAGCTATACCAATTCTCACTAAAGTGTTGTAGAAATTTTCTCATTAAAATCCGATTTACTTCAAGGATCCAAATAGGTTATCCAAGATTCAAATTCGAATAAATAATTAAAACAATAAAATATTCGTGTATCACCTTAATGACTTAAAAATCTAAATTTATTTATCTGATAAAAATCGTGGGTATTACATCCTTTCCCCCTAAAAAGAATTTTGTCCTCGAAATTTCATTGTAAAAATGCCGTAGAGATCGTAGTCTGAGGGAGTTGTTATCGACAAGGATGCACATATATGTGTAAACTCCCAACATATATCCCAACATATAAGGAACAGGACAACGCACAATGAGTTTCTAAGAGACGTTTGGAGCTAAAAGTCGGTCTCGTCAAAATCCGTACATGATTTCATTAATGGCAAAATTTGTACTGAATCACTTAGAAAGTCTTACCCTGAGGCAGTTAGAGTGTATGTCCACTACTTCCTACTTGTTTTAGTCACGGATAATAGACATAACCTGCTATTCCTTTAGCTTGTTCTAGATTATTGGATGAAATTTTCTTTATTTTATCATAATCACATCGTTGTTTGTTGTCCTCACTAGTTCTAACAGACTCTTTGTCCTGATTAACCTCTATTTATTACTAATTCTCAAGGTTTTGTGTGGCTAGTTGTCCCATGTCATAACCTCGATCAAGATGTTATTCTCAAAATGGTACCATCTTTTCACACAAGACCCAAACATATTCTCAAATCAAGGTCTAGAATCTCTCAAAGAGTGGCTCTTGTATTCTCAAAAGATACAAACATGTCATTATATCAAGATTTAAAATCAATATTGATCCAGTTCTGCTATAACTAAAGTCAAATCTATTGATCTCTAATAGGCTATATCAATCAATCTCAGCAAATTCTCCCAATTTGACATGACTCTTTATTAATTAAAGATTAATAAGATCCACGTCGGATCATCTGGTCTAGGAAATGCACAACCTCACACGGAATTACCGCCCTAGATGGTATACCCGGTCTTGGACATTACACTTCCTCACATGAACTTACTGTCTTTGCGGCTGCCCGTTCTTGGACAATGTATTACCTCACGGAGATCTACCATTCAAGCCGGATTACCTAATCTTGGTCATACACGCCTTCACAGATAACCTTTTATGGAAAAGGTCCTCAACAGGTGCCAAAATAGTGATATATGCATAACTACGATCGACCGCTCTCAAGGTCGGTAGCCACCAATATGGGCATAAGTATACATATCATTAATATGCATCATCACTTCATATGACTCTAAAAATCATGAAATCACACTTTTTCACCAATAAGGCTCCATGAATCATAGTTCACTAGTGAACTTTAAGCATATATCGCATGCTTTCAAAACCTCTGATCACGTGGCATTTCAATCATATCATACTAAAGCATATTATCCTCTGCACCATATCATTACCACTCGAAGCATTGCATTTTCCAAATCTAACCTCAAAGCATGAGTTCTATACAATGTGATCATCTATATATCAAGAATCAACTAAACCTCAAGATACGTAACTTCTACGTAGTTCGAGTTATGCCGATAGGATTTCAATCATATATGTATCTAAGACATTCAGATCATCATATCATGCGAATTGATAATTATTATATCATATCATATTCGATTATTTCGACGTGAAACATCCACACATATCTACTAAGAAATTTAATCAGATATCCATGACACAGACATCAATCATGTATGATAAATCCATTCAGACAATCATAATACAATCATCTACAGAGAAACTATGTAGTCGTGATAAGTAAACAACCTACAAGCTAATCATTTGTAAGCGTGAAGTATCATTCGTTAATAAGTCATTCGTTAATAAGTCAAAATCAATCAATTATAAGCGTGAATTTACCTACATGGTAATATGAGAATCACCATAAAAGAACAAGTAATATAACCAATAACAAAACAAAATAAATTATACTTACAGAGCGCTTGCAGGGTGTGGCACGACCGTGATCTTTGATTTATTGTTCCCAAGCTCTGATACCATTTGTAACACCCCGAAATTTTAACCCAAATTTTGAAGATTTTTTTTTTATAACATCGGAAACAAGAAATAAAATAAGGTTAAGCATTTCGAGACATTACGGTGGAGAGAAACCCAAGACATTTATTTCATTTCAATATTAATGAAAATCATCAGAGTTTTAAATGATATGAATAGTTAAAATTTACAATAAATTCAAGCGATCCCTGGAACAATAAATCCAAAAATCTCGATTCGATGCCTCATCCCGCAACCGCTCATAAACCCTATTATTTACCTGAAAAATAGTAAATTGATTGGAATTAGACTACCACGTCTAAGTACGAATTACTGTAAATTTGGCAAATATACTAAGTAACAAGTATGCAAGGGATTTGTTTAATTACGGACAATAAAACATAGCATGAGAATATGAACATTACTAAACTACTGCACATTGTTAATTTAAGTTTCTAGCTAGAATATATAAACACTACCAAGACCAAATCAACCATTGCAGGAGTACAGAATTCATCTCATGATAAGGTAATATCATTTGCAGCATTTAAATATATCATGGCCACCGATTCCATTGAATGCTTAAAAGTAAGTGAAGCAAACTATGCAACAACTGTAACAGACATATACATAAGCAAGTAAAGCGAATTGTGCAACAGCAACAACATGCATCTCAATCATGTGACAACCACAATATGAATTCAATTATCTCATATCTACACCTTTCAGTATTTCATTTCATCACAAGCTCAGAACATGCTGGAAGAATATAAGCATGTCTCCCTAGTAATTCCAATCACTGTGATACTTAAAATATTCTAATTGATGTTTATCTTTTCTTATCCCGCGGGTACACACGGGCCAAGGCAACCATCACAGAAGAGAACGTTCGGGGGTATATTATTCAAAGTTGTTTTATTAACCCGAACATTCTAACTGTGACTGAAATCTCAAGGGAGCGGCCAGTGACCGAGAGAAACTCCCAAAGGCCAAAACCAAAACAGGATGCATCCCTAACTTCTGCAGAAGAACATGGAACTACCACCTAGGACACATTTGGTAGTCCGGGTCCCCCAACTCTGAGGACTGGGACCAACGAGTCGCTTTACGCTCGAAACTAAACACATGTCCCCAGAGTTTTGTACCACCTACCCTTTCCAAGGTAAGCCCGAATCTGAGTGGGTTAATCTTTTCATTTAATTATTTTTCCGAAGTATGGGGCATTTCCCCAACTTATTTCTACTATCATAGTAGTAGAATTCTCAACCTTAGTCATTTTACCAAGGTGCAAAGAACAATTCTCATCCTTTGTCATATTGATTGCATAACCCACTCAAAGTGCTCCGGTGCCTTTAAACCAGTCGAGCAACAAGAATTAAATTTAAGTTCTTATCAGTATTATGATCATTATTCTAAATGCTTTGGTACTTTTAAACCAATCGGACACAAATGCCCAGTATCTTTCAACCAGTCAGGCTCACAGAAATTAACCTTTAATTTTCTCACCAATGTTATTGACATTGAGTACACGTTCATTAACAAAAGTACCTGCATCAGGTACCCAATCCATATTGCCCAATTAGGCATGATTCCCAAACTCCCTACCATTCATTTTGAATTCTCAGTGAACAAGGGAAAGCAATTCACATAACTTGACTGCATGCAACAAACAATTTCAATAAATGACATTTCATTAATATGTCTCATAGCTCTTCTACAGAAAGCAGTCAAAACTCAGACATTTCCAGATTTGAATGTCAGCAGTTTATATGAAAAAATTTCAGATAAAACCAAATTGCACGTACATCCATTTCTATATCAAGTTACAATTCGATTTATTACTAAAGTGTAAAACATAGTGTTTCACAAATAGGTCGAATCACATATATCCAACTACAAGTAGAAAGCCCACCTACAATCTCATAACGAATTACAATTCTTAATGGCAATTTAAAAACACTGTTGGTTTGTTTGTTTGTTTGTTTTTTTTCAGGTATCTAATATCACCCAGGTGCCAGCAATAACCGACCCAAAGGTTTGGTCAGGAGTTTATTATTTAGAGGGTTTTAGTTAGGTTCCCTTTTCAAGTATCTCACAAAGGATCGAGTATACGGCTTCATATAAGTATTCATTTCATCAAGCACCATTGTGTTATTATCCAAACCTAATCCTACTACTTCATGTAGACAGTGTACAGGCATCACCAAAATGTGAAATAGAAGTATAATAAGAATTGAGTGAAAGAACATGTAATTTAGAAGTGTGCAGGAATCATAATCATCAATATTAAAATTTCTGGTATTACCCCTTTTTAAGCACCTGTAATCAGTAAATATCATGTATTAGTTCTGACATGGCAGTTCAAAAATTAAAAATCCATATTATCATGGTATGCGGATCGACACCCACAACATTCATTGCGTGTAACAAACTGCTAGCATTATTCATACACTTACAGACTCTATCTGTGTTATGTAGTTAGCAAGGCAATCATTATAGTCTTGATTTTCTTCTGAGTTTAGTGAGAGTTCTGATTTAAAGTTTGAAAAGTAGTTCACCCAAGTACTGGTGAACAGACTCTATGCACGTATAACAGTGTAAATGGGCATCACATAATTTATCAAAATCAGAAGTTACTGCAATGTTCATATGGGCTGAACACTGATGCCCTACTCATAACCGAGTAGTGTACACAGGCTTTTCCAGTAACAGCAAATCAATGAGCACCAGGGACCCCTAATTAATTGATATAGGAATAAAACACAGTACAAGCTACAACAGTTGAACCTTACAGTGGAAATACAACTTATGCAACAAAAGAAAACCATGAGATTTATCCCATATTACAGTTTATTGTGTTATATAAGTATACTTCTAAAACCATCTACCATAAAAAAAGTTTACTAGGTTCAGTTATATAATCAAATCTATATGAGTATTAACATCCACAGAGTCGATTATATCCAAGAAAAACTCAGGGAAGAGCTACCACCGTAGGGCTTAACAAAACCTTCCAGACTACATCAATTCAGACCCCTTTTAGTGTTGTTTCACACGCAGGAGCATGGATATGCAGTTAAACCAAGTTCCTGGTTTCACTACTGATCTTCCCCAAAATCGGTAGGTGTTTAAATCAGGAAGCAACGACTCAAAATATGTCACACTTGCTGAACCCAAGTTTTTACCCACACGATGACTGCATAGTTCTTATAAACATTCTACCGAACCATAGAAAAAAGAAAACAGAGAAGTCAAAAATCTCAGAAGGAAAAGTTTAACAGTGCATACCCGACATCAATACTCACGCAAAAACAAAGAAATACTCATGCAAAAACAAAGAAATACTCATGCAAAAACAAAGAAACCCCTTCCCCATTATCAGGAATCTGAAATTCCCAAATCTTCTATTTGTGGTTTTCGGCAAAACCAATATACACTTGGAGATTAATACGTATTCGCAAAGCATCATAAATCCTACACCTAAATCCCAAAATTTTGATTTGGGGATTCACGGCAAACCCAAAACCCCAATTTTTCGAGTTGGGAGTTACGGCAAATCCAAAGCATGCTTGAAAACTTAGTAAACAATCGAAATCACAGTAAAACCTACCTCGGCAATGCGAAATCCCCAACTTTGTTCGATTGTTTCTCCCTAGCTGCTGTGAAGCCAAGCCCTCCTCACGCCGACTCCACGAACACGAACGAGAGAGATGGAAAAACCGAAGTAACCTCGCTGCCGTGCTCGTGTGAGTCGTGCGTCTTCCACCGGCTGGTGTAAGAAAGAAAGGAAAATGGGAGGGAGAGGAAGAGAGAAACGGAAGAGAGCTGAGGGAGAACGAGAGAGAGAGAGAGGGTTCGACTAAATGGGAGAGGAAGGAGGCGAGATATGGAAGGGTGCCACGAAAATCGGAAGGGGATCTGCTACCCTCCCCTTCACACGGCGGCTGCGCATTGCCCCCTCCTCCTCCTCTTGTGATTTGGCTTGTGTTAGGGTTCTGAACCCTAACACTCATTTTATCGGGCCTGCATAGTGCCCCCATACTTAACTTCATTTTTTTTTTCATTTTACTTAACGCACGGTGTGGTGCGGGGCATGGATCAACTGGATCCATGACCCGCGATCTCGCAACGGTTTGGATCTACGGCCCATCGATGGTTTGGGTCCGATATTTGGACCCCTACGGATCCAACCACGGATCCAAGTATATATATTTATACTTGGTATTATTATTACTATCTTATTTTTATTTAGATATATATATATGTATATATATATATTACACCCCAATCGGGTACGGTTTCGGTTTGGCCACCACTGAGACCCGCAACCCAAATCTTTAATGAAACCACTCAGTTGGGCAATTTGGATCTCTCTAAGGATTCAAAATATTACAAGTTTTAAAATATTATTTTCTTAATACATTTGGTTTATTCTTCGATACGATCCACAAATCTGCACTTCAAGGCCTTATCCTGAAACTTGTGCCGCATTGAGCTGTCAACATGAACATAACATACACACGCAAATCATGATAATTTGGATGAACACCGTACAAAGAAAAATAGAGTGATTTGCCTTCCAAGATATTCATGGGCAATCGGTTTATGATATACACCGTTGAATGAAAAGCCTTGGACCAGAAGGTAACTGGAAGATTACTATCATGCATCATGCTCATTGCACTCTCGACAATATGGCGATGCTTCCGTTCAGCAATCTGATTCTGTTGAGGTTTATGAGGGCAAGACACCCGCCTAATTATTCCATTTGTCTGGAAAAAATTAATAAAATCATCTGAAGAGAATTCACCCCCTCCATCACATTGGAAACAAAGGATATTATCAGAGAATTGATTTTGAACAAAAGAATGAAAATTATGAAATAACTTGAAGGTTTCAGATTTACATTTCATAAAGAAGATCCATGTATACCAAGAGTAGCTATCAACAAAGATGAGATAATATCTGATGCCAGATATGGAAGGAACTTGAGCCAAACCCCAAACATCAGAACAGATAATTTTAAACGATCTTGAAGCTCTTTTATTAAAAGAATGAAAATAAAGAACATGATTGTTACACTGAAGACAACTAGAACATTTTTTATCATTCACGCTTAAACTTAGACTTGACTTGGGAATAAGACTGCTTGAAACAAGCTTTTCAATAAAACGACTACTACAATGACCCAGACGACCTTGCCAAAGATTCGGCTCAATACATTCAGAAAGACTAAAAACACTCTCAGGAGTAACTGAAGAAGATGTGAGCTTCAAGGTGGAATCAACAGGCTGAACGCGAGTGGAAGGATTCTCTTGGAACACGTACATATTCCCTTATCGTTTTCTTTTAGCGAATGTTTCCCTCGTGTGAAGATCCTTGACACGAAAAGAAAAAGGAGTAAACTCAAATGAAGCATTGATGTCATATACAAGCTTAGAGACAAACAATATTTTTCTTAATATTAGGAACATGAATGACATTTGAAAGAGCAAGTGAAGAGTTGGACATAGGGATGACAAAGTTTTCAATATGAGAAATATGGTGATGAGATTCATCTCCAATAACTATACTATTTCTACCAACATAAGGAACAAGATTTAGAAGCTTACAAGCATCACCAGTAACATGAGTAGCTGCTCCGGAATAAACATACCAAGTGCCTTGATCATTCTATTTCAGATTCAATTCAGCCAAGGCAGATAATAACAACTCTTTGACTTTTCCACTATTCTTCAATTCATTTGTTCCCTTTCTTGTCTCCGATTGCTTTCCTCTATTTTGAGGATTAAACCAACAATTAGCTTCAACAATTAGCTTTGATGTGCCCCTTTTTGTTGCATAGAAAGCAAGTGGGTATTGTCCTTTGCCTCTGCAAATTAGGAAGAATATTGGGTGTAGGCAATATTCCACGAGCTCCTTATATGTTTCTCTCTTGACCTCTTCTTTCCCGAGATTCATACCTGCCACGTCCTCGACCATAAGTAATTCCTGTGGCAAAAATGTCTTGTGCTCCAATGTGAGTGTGAGTATCTTCAGAGAATCCCTTGAAAGTCATCTCATGTTGTAAGAGTTTAGCATGAAGATCTTCAAATGTAGGTAAGTCCGGCAAACACAATAAGAAAGTAACCATCATATGATAATTGGGTCCCAGCCCGCTCAAAGTTTGTTGCACCATATCTTTGTCACTGACCGCACAACCCACGATGGCCAACTGATATGTGATAGTCTTCATTTTGTTTAAGTACTCCATGATAGTCATGGAATCCTTTTTCAGCATTTGAATCTCTTTCAGGTTAGTAAATTGGAATTGTTCAGTTTTTCAGACACAAGTTGACTAAGAAAGTTGGAAGAAAGACCAGATTGAGAAGAGGAGAATGAATCCATAGTCGATCGAAGGCGAAAACAAGATAAAATAAGAAACAAGAGAAAACTAAAAACAAAAAAGAGTAAAAGACTAGAAGGTTCACTTTAGGTTCAGCAAATAAAATTCAGAACAGATATTTCAATTTTAGAGAACTCGGATGCCTTTTTTTTATTAAATAATGATCTGCAGATCCGAGGCAGAAAACCAGGCTATACAGTAAAATCTGTTCTGAATGAAGTTAACCAGTAAGAGGCACGTTATTGAAAATAATGTGTTTTCGTTTTTGGAATGGCAAAGAAAAGAGAAGAAGTTCAAAGGGTGAATCTGATCTGAAAAGATTCAAAGATAATATCAATCAATTAAAAACAAATCTGAGGTCACGTTCAGATCAGAATCTGATCTGACGTTAATTTGAAAACGACGAGAAAACTAGATTGACGTGATTTCAACTCTTGAAATCATGCAAAGATCAAATTTGATCTTGCGTGATTATCGAAACTGATATTGGATGAGATCCCGTTCAGCAATGAGAAAAGAACAGAAAAGCAGAGAAAAGAAAATAGATGAAAAAAAAAAGTCGACATGAACAAATCCAAAACTCGGATTTTAGAAGAAAGGAAACACGTTAACTTGAATAGATTCAAGATTGGGTTTAAGAACAAGGGAATAAAATGGAGAATAGATGAGATCCGATTGAGAGATACCTTAAAAAGAGACAGAGAAACTTGGCTTGAGGCTCATAAGAAGGGCACGATCTTCAAGATTGGATCTTTTGCTCTGATACCATATTAGAAATCATGGGTTCTGTCATTCAATCACAAGAACGAATAAAGAATAGAGAGAGAGAACGTGGTGGCTGCAGAAAACCTCAATTAGGGGTCTGCAGTATATGGCTTATCATTAAGTATAGGCTGGTATAATTAGGGTATGAAAATACCCATTACACAACAAGCAAAATAACAATAGACCATTAATGAACATGTGACTAAATAAACTCAAACTGGGTCTGGATCCGAGATCCAAACCCAGTCGTGAATGACGACTTCTTTTCAAGACATCCCACTACCTTAGAACAATATTCTAGCATAGAAAATCCTGAACAAAACACTCTTAGGAAATCATAAAAAATACATAGGCCTCTAGATAGGTTTGTATCCTACAAAAACTTTACTCCTCAATATAGAGTTTGACTAGCCAAAAATTTCTCATACTTTGAACCCTCCTCGTACATCCAGGCCAAGAATTATCCTGAATGGATGAATGCTATGAATTATCCAGTAGCTAGAATGACTTTTGTTAGAACCTTTATAGTTGTAGTTGTCATTAAATGTCGGCCTATTTATCAAATGGATGTCAAGAATGCCTTCCTCAATGGTGACTTGAAGTAAGAAGTTTATATTGACCCACCACCTAAATATGAGGTTCATGTTGGAAAGGTGTTTCATTTAAGGAAAGCCCTGCATGATTTGAAACAAGCGCCTAAAGCCCGGTATGATTGTTTTAGTTCTGTTATGGTTAAACTTAGCGTTGCTTCCTGTTATACTGACACTGCTAATGTTTATTAAAAGATCTGATGCAGGTATTATCCTCATCTATGTTGACGACATGATCATCACTAGTGGAGACAAACACGGAGTTAGTTGTATTAAAAATGTTTGAAACAAAGCTTTGAAATGACCGATTTATGCTTTCTTAAATATTTTTTAGGAATTAAGGTTGCATATTCTGCTCGTGGCTATTTTCTAACTCAATCCAAGTTTGCTTCTGACGTCATAAATAGGTATGGCATTACAAAGAGAAAAGGGTGGACACTTCTGAAGTAATAAATGCAAAAATGAAGATAGATTATGGCACATCTCTGGATGATCCTACTCCTTATGGCCAAATTATTGGAGCCCTCACATACTTGACCATTACCAGATCTGATATCTCACATGCAGTTCATACTGCCAGTCAATTTAAGCATTCCCTTATCATTATGCACATGAGTGCCGTTATGTGTATCATTAGATAATTATAAAATTTTGTTTCTAAGGGGATTGTTTTGTCTTTCTCTTCCCAACTCGAATTAATTTCTTATAATGACTCCCATTGGGGAGGAGATCCTAATGATAGACGCTCAACTATAGGTTTCTGTGTGTTTGTAGGTGACTCCTTGGTGTCTTACAAATACAAAAAACAGCAGAAGGAATTGTTGTCGTCCATTGAAGTTGCTTATCGTGCCATGGCCACCACAACATTTAAAATTGTAGTTGAGAAGATTATTGGAAGACATGGAGGTGAATATGCTCTCACCCTCAAGGTTATGCTATAACAATAAAAGCGACATCTATATAGTCGGCAATCACACGTTTCATGAGCGCACCAAACATAATGAAATGAACAACCACTATGTTCGTAAAAAGTATTAGAAGAAGACCATCATCCTGCCTTATGTAGCATCAGAATTTCATTTAGCCAACTTCTTTACGAAAGCTCTTCCTTCTCCCCAGCTTCATTTTTTGCTTAACAAACTTTCGGTGATTACACCGTAAGTTTGAGGGGGAAGTGTTAAAATATATATATATATATATATATATATATATATATATATATATATATATATATATATATATATATATATATTCTTTATGTAATAAATGAAACCTGTTAGGGGTATTTTGGTCATTACACATTATGTAATTAGTGGTGTTCCTAGAGGGCACTTTAGGGTTTTCCTTTTTAATGTATTTTATTTTTTTCTCAAGAGCATTATAGTCCTTACAATACCCTTGAAATAGAGTTGTTGGGAGTGCGCTCAAAAGCTATGTTTCTAGTTGTTGGGTTCTAGCTGTTGAGAGCACTTCCCAATGGCTCTTTGTTGCTTCCTTTTGTGTATAAATAGGGGGTGTAACCCCTCTTGTATGCTAAGCTTGTTCACAAGCATTCCCTTAATAATATTCCTATATTTTTTACTTGTGTTTTAACCCCTAAGTGGCTTTAGTGGTTGTGCTCTTGTATTGACCCATAAGTGGTCTTGATTGTGTATGTTCTTGTGTTCTTGTATGCCCATAAGAGGCACCCACTTGTACTCTTTTTGTATTTTCATTACAGATACATCTATATTACATCAATTATGTTACATAAAAATAATATAACTCAAATGTCAAAACTACTCTCACTTGTGCTTGTGATAACACTAGTAATTGCAAACTTGGATAAGTAGTCACAATAAAATTAGAGGGGCTTATGCTGTCTTTGATACATAAAAAAAAACCACGAAGACCTAAGGTGTTGAACCATTATCTATACACAGTACTGTGGACTAATTGAAACCATCAGAAATAAAAACTTTTCAAGGCCATGTTTTGATCAATCACAAATGCAATGATGCCTTAGTGCACACATTATTATCCTACGTGGCATACACTATTCATTTAGTATAAGTTGTGTTTACACCTTTTATTTTTTGAGATGGAGGGAAAAAATCAAAAGGAAAGCCAAATGATTAGCATTCTGGTTGACAATGTGCCAATTATCAACAAGATCAGGCCACCTTTCTGTAGCACAAAAGAAAATTATAGTTTTTTTAGGGGCAAACAACAGGATCAGCTGGCATCACTTAGCCTGGCCCGTAGTTTGAATCTTGGCTTGCCAAAGGGTCAAGACAAGCCAAGGCTCTAAACCTTACCCTTTCACGCCCAGCCCTGACTTTTCAGCTGAATGGGCCAAGTGTAGTCCAGGTTGGCTTGATTATCTGAGCCAGCAGAAATGGTCTGAGCCACAAGCAACCTGTGGGCCATTCATTCCAATGTGCAGCCTCCGCCTGAATTCTCCAATATCAGTAGGAACCTTCAAATATCCTTGTTAGAAATCATGGGTTCTATCATTCAATCACGAGAACAAGCATAGAATAGAGAGAGAGAGAACGTGGCTGCAGCATAAACCTCAATTAGGGATCTGTGTACGAGGCTTATCATTAAGTATTAGCTGATACAAACATTAGGGTACTAAAATACCCTTTACACAACACGTTAAATTACAAATGAACCATTAATGAACATGTGACTAAATAAACTTGAGTTGGGTCTGGATCTCAAATCCAAACCCATATATGAATGACGACTTCTTTTCATCCTCCCTCAAGTTGTACATGGTTTTGAACCATGAACAACTTGCCTTTTAACATCCAAAATTTGTCCTTGATGAACCCTTTTGTAAACAAGTCAACAACTTGATCAGTAGTTCGAACGAATTCAGGTTCAATTTCCTTCTCTTCAACCTTCTGTCTTACAAAATGTTGATCAATTTCAATATGCATGGCACGGCTATTGTAGATGAGATTAAACGACATATTAATGGCACTTTGATTGTCACATAAGAGAAGACATTGAGATATCAATTCTCCTACTTCTGTCAACAGGTGTCTGATCCATGTTACTTCAGCTGTGGCAGCTGCTATTGATCTATATTCAGCTTATGTGCTCGACCTAGCAATAACCTTTTGTTTCCTACAGCTGCAGGAGACAAGATTTAGACCAATGAAAACACAGTATCCTGAGACCGACCTGCGCTCATCAGGATCTCCGGACCAGTCTGCATCTGTGTAAGCAAGGACTTTGTACATGTGATGCCCATTCATACTCTTTCTGTACAGAAGACCATCTCTAATAGTTCCCTTCAAATATCGAAAAATGCGTTTAACTTCCATATGCCCAATATGTGGTTCATGCATGAACTGAGATACCTGATTAACTGAGTAGACAATATCAAGAAGAGTGAAGGTGAGATATTGAAGCATCCCTACTATCCTACAATATCCTGTAGGGTCCTCGTACAATTCTCCATCTTGGGAACTGAGTTTTTGATGGAGTACATTGGGTGTGCATAGAGACTTGCAATCTTTCATATCTGCCTTGCTGAAAACATCAATGGCATACTTATGTTGGGTAAATGTCATGCATTCAGTAGTCCTGTCAACTTCAACTCCAAGAAAATATTGCGGTTTACCGAGATCTTTCATCGTAAATCTATGGTTCAGGAGCTCTTTGACCTGCTCAATATTTTCATTAGAGTTACCTGTAAAGATAATGTCATCTACATATATCAATAACAGAATAACTATATCTTTGCATTTGAATATGAAAAAGGAATGATCAAAAAGAGATCAACTAAAGTCATATTTCTCAACTTCAAGAGAAAAACTGTCAAACCAAGATCGAGACGTCTGCTTCAAACCATATATAGCTCTCTTTAACCTGCACGTATTCTTTGGAGTTTCCTTCTGCATATCCAATGGGTTGCTTCATGTACACTTCCTCTTTCAGATTTTCATGTAGAAATGCATTTTTCACATCCAGTTGATTGAGAGTCTACTAGTGCTCAATAGCCAATGATAGTATAATTCGGATAGTGTCCATTTTTACAACCGGACTGAAGGTCTCATCATAGTTTTGTCCTTGCTCCTGTGTGAAGCTGATGCAGTGAAGGTGCCGGATTTCTTGAGTGCTTGGAGTCGGTTCTGAGGATCCACGATCTCAGCGTGTGCGATGAACAGGAAATGAACAGAGAATAGGCCACCGAACTCGGTGGTGTAAACTGATTGCTTTATTTTTCTTTTATTTTTAATAGGAATCAATCTAACACAGAACTCGACTTAATGAAATGTAAAACAATCAATTAATCCTTAACCTAACAAGGAAAAAACCAATGAAATGAATAACCGGGAAAGAAATAAGAAACAGGAAAAGAAAAGTTGTGGTTGTCTTCAATCTCTGCCTCCGCACAAAACCCTAGGAGAGGGTATTAATAGGATGTGGTTTGGACCCGAATCTCGGGTCCAATCATGGACCCGAGATGCGACCTGAATCTTTATCCTGCAAGACTTGAAGTGATCGAATTTGTGCTTGTCTGGAGTATGTATGTGTCACCTCTTTGCATCGAGTCACCTAAACTGCGATCGGATCTAGCTCCTGGGTTCGATCGTCCATTATCTGAAGTGGATCGGGTTCCTGGGCCAAGTCCGGGTCACGTGGTAGAGACCCAGTCGGGTCCTGCCCTGCATCATTCTCCCCTGGTTGAAAAGAAGTAAGCATTTAGATCAGATACATTAGATGTAGGAGAAAGGTGTCAATTTTTGGGCAACCCAAGGAGGTAAGATCGGTCAAATAGGCCCGTGAGTCGGGGAAACCCGGTCTCCTTGGTGGGAAGAAGAACTATCTTATGACCCTTAAAGACAAATGTGTACGTGTTCCTATGGCCATCATGGATGGTCTTACGGTCAAACTGTCAGAGACGTCCCAAAAGGACGTGACACGCACTCATAGGGGCCACATCACACCACACTTCATCGTGGTAATGCTCCCCCATGGAGAACCGAACTAGACAACGCAGGGTAATAGGTACCTCGTTCCCTTTCTTGAACCATGTCATCTTATAAGGTTGGGACAATTTTTCCGTTTTTAGGTTCAAAGTGGACACGACACTCTCGGATACCATATTCTCGCACGCCCCGGTATCAACGATAACATCACACGCACGTCCCTCACAGTTGCACCGGGTTCTAAAAATATTATTTCGCAACCATTCTGTCGGGGCCGACTCTCGAGATGTGGTCAAAACATGACGGATGGTTAACAAATTTTCGATGCTGCCATCGAACTCTACGACTTTCATCTCGTCATCTCCCTCAACAGGCGACTCACCCTCACTCTCACTATCGAACGCAGACTCAACAATGCCCTCTACTAGATGGGTGTTCTTACTCATGGTGGGATATTTGGACGCAATATGACCTAACTCTTGACACCTAAAACAATGAACGGTGGACTCACTGGGCTTACCTTTGGATCGGGTGTGGTACGCAAGTCCAGACTGATCGGGTTTGCTAGGGTCGACTCCAGGGGTGGACTTTGAGTCTTCTTTCCTAGGGGAGCTCGCTCCCCTGGTTGGGAAACTCGACTTGGGTTGACTGGACTGATCACTACGGGATGTCCTATGTTCTTGTCTCCTTTTCAATTTCTCATCCACATTCATGGCATAACTACTTGCCTGATCTAATGACTCGACTGTGATACAACTGAAGTCGTCAAAAATAGCAGGACGAAGACCAGAAATATACCTCTTAACCTGCTGGCGGGGGTCTCCTCGATCTGCACTCGTAGAGAAAGACGATGGAACTCAGCAGTGTATTCTGCCACAGTTCGGGTGCCTTGACGCAGGGTCAGGTACTCTTTGTAGGCTCACTCAACGTGGTCTGAAGGCACGAACTTTAACTGCATCAGCCTCTGCATCTCCTCTCATGTCTGTATGTGTCCTAGCACATGTCGTTCCCTCGACCTCTACAGCTCAACCCACCATGTCTGTGCCAGACCCCTCAACCGGGTGGATGCTAGAGAGACACGGCAGTGCTCAGCTACAGTGTGGTAGTCGAAGAAGAAATGTACGGCATAGGACCAGTCAAAGAACTACTCTACGTCGAATCGTCATGCGAACTCTGGAAGACTACAAGAGCCAAGAACACAAACACCAAATGTGCACACACAAAACCTCACAAATATAGGAAATGACTTAAAGTCATAAGTTGGATTTATTGAAGAAAGAGAGAGAGGGGTGTAAAAACCCATACACTTAAGAGGGGAAGACCTCCTCTATTTATAGAGGAGGGAAGCACTAAAAGGAACCACAAGGGGGGGCTCCCTTGTAGTCGTTGGGAGCCCCAATGGTCAGAAATCTGACCGTTGGAGCCCCAACGACTACAAGTGTGGGGCCCCCTTGTGGTCTTTACAAAAAGGGAAAAATAAAGAAAAAAGAAAAAGGAAAAAGGGAAAAAAGAGAAAAAATAAAAAAGAAAAAGATACATTGTGGTTTTACAAGAATACCCCTATCGGGTATTTATCTAAATGAGAAATAATATATATATATACATATATGTATATATATATACTTATATATACGGATGTATATATATATAAGTATATATATATATATATATTTTAACACGACCCCTCAAACTTTACGGGGAGAAGACCGAAAGTTTGCTAAGGAGGAACATAAATCGTGGAGTTGGAAGCGCTTTGGTGAAGAAGTCAGCCAACTGATATTCTGAAGTCACATATGGTAATGAGATAGTCCCTCTGAGATATTCGTCTCGAACATAATGGCAATCCATCTCGATATGCTTTGTCCGTTCATAAAAGGTGTGATTGCTGGCAATGTATATCGCACTTTTGTTATCACAGCAGAGCTTGGTAGGAGTGGAAATGAGGACGCCCATGTCAGCAAGGAGACTTTTGAGCCATACGATTTCCATAGTTGTCATCGCCATAGCCCGATACTCAGCTTCAGTAGATGATAAGGAGACTTTCTGCTGCTTCTTGCATCTCCACGAGATGAGAGATTCACCTAAAAAGATACAAAGACCCGTAATTGAGATACGATCATTGGGATTGCCTCCCCAGTCAGCATCAGTAAAAGCAGTCAATTCAAGAGATGAGGAAGAGGATAAGAAGAGTCCATTTGAGATGGTGTTTTTGATATATCGCACAATTCTCATTACGGCTGTCATATGAACCGTGGTAGGTGCGTGCTGGAACTGGCTTGCTGCATGAACCGCATGAGCTATGTCAGGACGGCTGATGGATAGATAAGTGAGGGATCCAATTAATTGACGGTAGGGAGTTGGATCTTCAAGAAGAACACCATCTTCAAGTCTAAGTTTTGCATTGATAACTTCGGGAGTCTCAACTTTCTTTTCATCAGATATTCCTGATTTGGTACAAATTTCAGCAGCTAACTTCATCTGAGATAAGATGTATCCACGTTCGGAATAAGCCACTTCAATACCTAAAAAATATCGCAAATAACCAAGGTCAGACATATCAAAGGTATCTTTTAGCATAGACTTAACATCATTTACTCCCTTTTTGTCATTCCCAGTGATGATCATATCATCAACATACAGCAGAAGCATAATAATGGAGTCACCTGTTCTTTTCACAAAAAGAGCAGTGTCAGTATAACAAGAAGAAAATCCTAAATTTATTAATACGTTACTAAACCTATCATACCAAGCTTTAGGTGCTTGCTTAAGACCATATAAAGCCTTTTTTAATTTCAAAATTTTTCCATTTAAATCCATACCTGGAGGTGGTTCCATATACACTTCTTCATTTAAATTACCATTCAAAAAGGCATTTTTATCATCAAGTTGAAAAATTAGCCATTTCTTAACTGTGGCTATAACAATAAGAGCTCGAACACTAGTCATTCGAGCAACGGGGGCAAAGGTTTCATCATAATCGACCCCATACTCTTGGGCATATCCTTTGGCTACCAACCTAGCCTTATACCTTTCCAATGAACCATCACCCTTAGTTTTTACTTTAAAAACCCATCTACATCCGATGGGTTTCTTGCCATTGGGAGGATCAATGATTTCCCAAGTTTGTGCCTTTTTAAGAGCATTAAGTTCAAGTTGCATAGCTTCATTCCAATGAGCATATTGCTTAGCATCATTGTAATGAGATGGTTCATGAAAAGAGTGAAGAGCAAGAAGGCATGCTCGAAAGTTAGGCGAAAAAGAATCATAGGAAACAAATCTATTTGGTATTTTGGAAATCCGATTTGATCTTCTTTGAGAAGTCTCTTCGGTGAACTCATTTTGGGAAAAATTTTCAAGGGCACAAGGAGGATTCCTTTCATTCCTTCTAGAGTAGACTTGAATTTGTCTTGAAACATTTTCTTCAAAGTTTTGATCATCGTTTGGATGTTCAACAAGATCTTCACTAAGAGATTCATTAGAATAAATATGATCATCTATGATGTTTTCTTTAGGCAATAAGTCAAATAAGAATGAATAATCAATATTTTCATTCGGTTGGTGCGAAAAACCACTTTCCTCTTCAAGGAATGTGACATCTTTAGAGATATAAAGCTTATTTTTAAGTATGTCAAAACATCTATACCCTTTTTGTTTTTCGCCATATCCCAAAAAAATACATTCAATAGCCCTAGGGGAAAGTTTATCATTCTTGTGAGTTAAAACAAAACATTTACATCCAAAAATTCTTAGTCTTTTGTAATCGGGAGACATATTGTAAAGTTTTTCAAATGGAGAAAGATTTTTTAAAGAGGACGAAGGGGTTCTATTGATAAGATATGTAGAGGTTAGAACCGCTTCGGCCCAAAAGGATTTTGGAATGTTTCTTGAGATTAATAACGTTCTTGTAGTCTCTATTATGTGCCTATGCTTTCTTTCCGCAAATCCATTTTGTTGTGGAGTGTTGGGACAAGAACGTTGGTGGAAAATTCCATTTTCTTTTAAATAATTTTGAAAATCATTGGACATATATTCGCCTCCCGAATCGGATCTAAGAATAGATAAATTTCCCAAAAATTGGTTTTTGACCATTGCATGAAATTCTTTAAAGGAGAAAACTTCGGATTTGCGACTTAGGAAGTAAATCCACGTGAATCGAGTGAAATCATCAATAAATACCACATAATACGAAAAACCTCCTTTAGACAAAATAGGGGAAGGTCCCCACACATCGAAATGAATAAGTTCAAATGGCCGAGTGGTAAAGTAACTTCTTTGTGGAAATGGAATAGCTTTAGATTTCCCAAAAATGCAATCTTTACAAGTCATGAGATTGTCTTTACAAGTATTGTTCAAAAACGGAAAAAGAGACATTTTTACAAAATTTGGATGGCCAAGTCTCTCATGCCATATTCCAATACTTTTGTCTTTTACAAGATTGCATGATGCCTTAGATGGGAGAGTCAAAAAATCCATAAAGTAGAGGTCACCCCTTCTATGGCCTTGCCCAATCAGCTTCCCTGACTGGAGATCCTGCACGGTGCAATCCTTAGGTGAGAAAGAGACTTGGCATCCATGATCGGTGATTTGAGATACGGAAAAAAGATTTAAATTTATTTTAGGAACGATTCTAACTTTAGGAACAAAGAAGTTTTTGAAATCAAGAGATCCAATACTTTCAATTTTTAGTGATGTACCATCGGCCGTTGAAACACAAGAAGATATCGGTTCGGAAAAAATATTTGAAAGAGAATTTTTATGAGATGTCATATGAAAAGAAGCACCGGAGTCTAGTATCCACATACCTGGAGGAGATGAAGAGTAGGCAATGGCGGCCCCAGATGTTGAAGGAGAAGTCTTGAGAAGATGTTGAAGAACTTCGGAGATGTGATTTAGAGTTTCTTTGATATCTCCTTCTTTGGTACTTTCTTCATTCTTTAGAGAAGTTTCCCCAACCACGGCAACTTTTCCTTTGAGTTTTGGACAAGTCGGTCTAATGTGACCCGGTTCATTACAATAATGGCATATTATTCCCCTTCTAGGCCCATTGATATTTTTGTTAAAGTGGGGAGGTCTATATGCTTTGACATTTGATCCGGGCCTATTAACGGCCAAAACTTCATCATTCCTAATGCTCAAGCCAAGTCGAGTTTCTTCTTGACATACCTCGGCAAGAGCATCTTCAATAGGTAGGGCTTTGCTTCTATGGAGAAGAGATGCCCTCACCTGTTCAAATTCCGGGCGAAGTCCATGAAGGAATTGAAAAAAGTGCTCCTTTTCAATTTGTTCCCTTCTTAGTTCAATGTCTTGTGGAGCAACCCATTTGGGCTCAAGAAGGGCAAGCTCATCCCAAAGGGGAGTTAGTGAGCTAAAATAGTCCCGGACACTCATATCCATTTGTTTGGTGGAACGAATTTTTTCTTGGCAAAAGAATTGCCGAGCAAGATCTTTTTGGGTATACATACCCTTAAGAAAAAACCAAGCCTCATTGGCTCTTCTAAACTTGGCAATATTGGCACAATTTTTAAGATCTACGTTGTTCATAAACCATGCCAAGATTTTGGCATGGTTGCTTTCCCAGTCCTCGATTTTGGATTGATGTTCATTAATGGCTTTGATGCGCTCATCGCCATCTAAAGCCTTTTCAATTTCATTTTCAATTTTGGTAAGAACAAGAGAGGGTTCGGGAGTAGTTCCCATAACAAAACCCCAAAGTTTCTTACCTCTTAGATGATTTTCCATAGCGGAGGCCCACATGAGATAGTTGGACCCATTTAGCTTGAAAGAGAGCTCCACTTTAGAGTCACGTTCCATCGGCACCAAATATACTTCCTTTCTTCAAAAACTTTGGGAGGCACGCTTTCCAAGATGTCAAAAGAGAAGCCCAATCACCAACCGAGCTCTGATACCATGTAATGAAAAGAGGCGGAAGCACCAATAGAGCAAAAGTCACTCTTTAAGAGTGACTACAAGAGCCAAGAACACAAACACCAAATGTGCACACACAAAACCTCACAAATATAGGAAATGACTTAAAGTCATAAGTTGGATTTATTGAAGAAAGAGAGAGAGGGGTGTAAAAACCCATACACTTAAGAGGGGAAGACCTCCTCTATTTATAGAGGAGGGAAGCACTAAAAGGAACCACAAGGGGGGGCTCCCTTGTAGTCGTTGGGAGCCCCAACGGTCAGAAATCTGACCGTTGGAGCCCCAACGACTACAAGTGTGGGGCCCCCTTGTGGTCTTTACAAAAAGGGAAAAATAAAGAAAAAAGAAAAAGGGAAAAGGGAAAAAAGAGAAAAAAGAAAAAAGAAAAAGATACATTGTGGTTTTACAAGAATACCCCTATCGGGTATTTATCTAAATGAGAAATAATATATATATACATATATGTATATATATATATACTTATATATACGGATGTATATATATATAAGTATATATATATATATATATTAACAAAATTAATAACATAAGCTCGCATATCCACATGCGCAGCTCTTCAAGGTCCACCCGTGGCATCAATAGAACAGTGCAATTAGAATCACAATATCAAATGATATTTTTGCAATACATAAACAATTAAAGTAAGGAGCACACCGGCTCAAGCCTTCCACAGTCTATGATGACCCATCTTGATCATCTATGCATTCATATGCAAAAATCTTAAGGAACATGCCAATGCATTCTTTTCATATCACATGCCTTTCGATGCACACTCATAAATGTCAATTTAGAGATGCACATAAAATAATAATATTCATATGCATGCGCATGTGTTCACATAATCATGTTAATTGCATGTTTTCATCCAATACACATATTCGTGTCAAATGCATGCTTTCATTCATGAATCATTTTAAATCAAACATGTGAACACTCATGCAAGTATGCATAAGCCGAAACACATAAATTTTCAGGTTTGCACATGCATAAGAAACGAAACTTTGCATTAATATCTTGATAATGCATAATATACCAATTCTAGGCATGTGAAAATCTTTTTCTTAGCATGCACAAAGCCAAATCTCTTATAATGAACAAATCTGAAATTTAACATACCAAACTGAATTTTTATTCCAGATTCAAATAAGCACGTAGAATGACCACCAGCTGAACATTTACATGTACACACTGGACCATATTTATGTATAAAGTAAGCACGCAAAGGGGATCCGATGCATGAACAAATCACCCCGGAAGTTTGGACATTTTTCACACAAGCATAACATGCATTAAAACCTTTTCCCTATTTTACCTATATGATATTTTCAAACTCTGCCCAAATGGGGCCACACCGAGCCCAGAAAAAGTGTCCAGTCGGCTGGGGCTAAGGCCAACAATGCCCATTCACATATGCTAATTTAGAGCTATGTATGAACAATTATGTTCATATGCATGTGTTCACATAACCATGACAATTACATACTTCTATTCATAAGCTTTCTCAAAGTAAACAAGTGAACAATCATGCAATGGTGCACGTGCCAAACACACCACTTTAATGTATGCCCATACATAAGTGTAATGAAAAGAGGCGGAAGCACCAATAGAGCAAAAGTCACTCCTTAAGAGTGACTACAAGAGCCAAGAACACAAACACCAAATGTGCACACAAAAACTCACAAATATAGGAAATGACTTAAAGTCATAAGTTGGATTTATTGAAGAAAGGAAGAGAAGGGTGTAAAAACCCATACATTTAAGAGGGGAAGACCTCCTCTATTTATAGAGGAGGGAAGCACTAAAAGGAACCACAAGGGGGGCTCCCTTGTAGTCGTTGGGAGCCCCAACGGTCAGAAATCTGACCGTTGGAGCCCCAACGACTACAAGTGTGGGGCCCCCTTGTGGTCATTACAAAAAAGGAAAAATAAAGAAAAAAGAAAAAGGAAAAGGGGAAAAAGAGAAAAAATAAAAAGGAAAAAGATACATATGTGGTTTTACAAGAATACCCCTATCGGGTATTTATCTAAATGAGAAATAGTATATATATATATATATACATATATGTATATATATACTTATATATATACGGATGTATATATATATAAGTATATATATATATATATATTTTAACAATAAGATACAGCTTTGCAATATTATTTTGATTCAACATAATATATCAAGTCTAAACATGTGAAAAGGTTTCATTCTTTAGCATGTATAAGGCTAGTATAATACAAGAAACAAACATGGAAATTTGCAGGCATGACTGAATTCTATTCAAACTTCACAGGTATAAGCAATAAGCATGAACTAAACGATTCGGTGATGTAACGACCTTCATGTTATTTAGTCAAAAGTTTGGGCAATCAATCACAGAAATAATGACATTCATTGCTATTTTCTTTAAAACAAATTTTTTGTGAACAAATGACTCAGCCGACCTAGTCGGCTAGGTCAGGTACACTGTCAGACCCACCCAGCCGACTCAGTCGGCTGGGTCAAGCCCTCTGCCCAGCCAACCCAGTCGACTAGGACTGACCTGGCCAAAATAGCCCAGCCGACAGTGGGTCGGTTGGGCCCCCAATTGCTTAACGTAAAGCAACAGAAAAAAATATGAAATTTCTGTTTAACAGTGTTTCCTTTTTTTGTACAGGCAACTGGCCCAGCCCCAGCCAAAACTGGTTCTGCTGGGCTGCCAACCAGCCCACTGGAAAAAAAAAAACAAAGTTTAAATATATTTATACAAATTTTTTTTCCAGTTTGCTTTTTAAATACCATGCCCAGGCAACAAATGGTTGGGCCTGAAATGAAATGCCAAGGCCTGACAGGCCAGCCGGCCCACAAACATATATATACATACCCAGCCGACTGGCAGTCGGCTGGGGTTTTAAAATTACTGCAACCACCCTGCACACACCAAACCTGTGCAGGTCTGCCAGGGCCTGACAAGCCAGCCGAGTATGATTCGGCTGGGCTGCCAGTCAGCCCAACAACATTGCAAAAAGGAAAAATATATATAAAACTTCAAATGTGCAGGAAACCAATCACGTTCAGTTTCGGATATGCATGCATAACAAATTCATAAGGTCATTGTTCATGCAAGTCAGACTTTATGTAAATATATGCATATGAATACCCATTCACAGTCATGCATACGCAGATTTTCATTTTGGTGAGCATAGGTAAACAAACAATCTTGCAATTATGCATGGGTATATTGATTTTACAATTAACTTCCACATAACCCCATTACACAACCATTAGCCATGACATATGAAATCAAACATACAATTCTAATGGAAAATTTCTGTTTTAACATAAGGATAATCATAAAAAGAAAATATGCATAAAAAGATACAACTATATGCCGATCACAACACACTTTTCTTTTTCAAAACATTAGAACCCTAACATGGGGTTTCACTGAAATCTTGCATGAAATTCAAATCCATGCTCTTTTCTCATTCGAAACAAGAGAGGAACCCGTACCTTTATTGCAGATCGAAAAAGAACAAGAAAATAATGGTGGAAACAACGGATGATCGGAGAAGAAGCCTTCTTCTTCTTCTTCTTCTTCTTCTTCTTCTTCTTCTTCTTCTTCTTCTTCTTCTTCTTCTTTTCCTTTCCTTTTCTCTTTCTCTCTTTTCTCTTCTTTCTCTTTCTTCTCCTTTTTTTTGACTTATTTATAGAGCTCTAGATGGGTTGGAGAAGAGAGTGCAGCCCCAGCTGAAACTCTCTTCTCTCTTAGAGTTCCGAAAATTTTGAAACTCTGAAGTGTTAACTTTTTCAAAGTTTCATTTTAGTAGGCTTTCTAAAACCTTCTTAGATGCTTATAGGTGTGTTTATGGGCTCTACTAAGAGTCCTAAACATTCAAAAAAAAAATCTCAGAATTAATTAAAATTAATTATTTATTTATTTATTATTTATTAAACTCCGCCTGTGTAGTTATACACTGCCGGTCCCAAGCCCGGATAAAGGAGGAGGGTTGCGGTAGGCCTGTGACAGCCAGCATAAAAACTTTGTCATATCCTATGAAAATGAACCAATATGAGAATTTCGTTGGGGCGTTCCCTACTGAGCGACGCGCTGTACTCTCTAGGCCCGGAGGCAGTGATAAATGTGCAAGGGTTGCTAGGTCGTCGCCCAGAAGCGACGCGTCACACCGGCGCCCGGGTGTGGTGTCAAATAGGCAAGGATTCCCTCACTTTGTTGGACGGGTGGGGGTAAAGAAGTTAGTCCAAGACCATAAAATTAGGTTAGCCACTTGGAACATAGGGTCTTTAACTGGTAAGTTGGTAGAGTTAGTAGATGTTATGTGTAGGAGAAAGATTGATATTTTATGTCTTCAAGAGACCAAATGGGTAGGTGAGAAAGCTAAAGTGATAGAACCTTGGGGATATAAGATTTGGTATACAGGAATAAATAGGAATAGGAATGGAGTAGGGATTGTTATGAGTCGTCAGTTTATAGATAATGTAGTTGAGGTCCGTAGGAAGGGTGATAGAATTTTACTTATTAAATTAGTATTAGGTACGGATATTATTAATATTATTAGTGTTTATGCACCTCAAGTAGGTTTAGATGATTCCATTAAGCATCAATTTTGGGAAGATTTAGATGGAGTAGTACAAGAGACATCTTATGGAGAAAAGCTTTTCATCGGCGGTGACCTTAATGGACATGTAGGCATTAGTAAGGATGGATTTGAGAATATCCATGGAGGCTATGGTATAGGAGAAAGAAATGAAAGTGGAGAAAGGATTTTAGATTTTTGTTTGTCCTATGATATGATCTTAGCAAAAACTTGGTTTAGGAAGAGGGAGTCTCACCTAGTAACATTTAAAAGTGAGGTTAATACGAGTCAGATAGATTTTTTCCTACTTAGAAAGAGAGATAGGGGTTGTTGCATCGATTGTAAGGTTATACCAGGAGAAAGTGTAGCTACACAACATAGAGTCTTAATTTTAGATCTTAGAATTAGACAATGCCGCAAAAGGGATAGACATAGGATAGATCCTAGAATTAAGTGGTGGGCACTGAAAGGAGCTAAACAAGGAATGTTTGTAGAGCAGGTAGTTAAGGAAGTTGATTGGTGTCTCGAGGAGGATTCAGAATCAATGTGGAATAAGATAGCGGGTGGTATGAGAAAAGTAGCTAAGGAGGTATTGGGTGAGTCTAAAGGCGGTGCACCACTAGGTAAGGATACATCATGGTGGAACGAGGATGTCAAATTAGCTATTAAGGTTAAAAGATAGTGTTATAGAAATCTAAGTAAGAGTCGTGATAATGAGAATTTGGAGAAGTATATGATAGCAAAGAAGGAAGCTAAAAAAGTTGTTCGAAACGCGAGGGCTAAGGTATATAAGGAGGTTTATGACAAGTTGGATACCAAAGAAGGCGAGAAGGATATTTATAGGCTTGCAAAGATGAGAGATAGGAAATCGAAGGATTTGGGTATGGTTAGATGTATCAAAGATGAAACGCAAAGGGTTTTAGTCAAAGATGAGGAGATTAAGGAGAGATGGAAAGATTATTTTGATAAGCTATTTAATGATAGTCATGCTCAAGATCTTGGAGACTTCTCCATTCCTTTTCATGAGATAAATCGTGACTTCATGCGCAAGATTCAAAAGAAAGAAATTGCAGAGGCTTTGAAGAAAATGAAATCAAGAAGGGCAGTTGGCCCAGATGGTATACCTATCGAGGCTTGGAAATGCTTGGGAGAGAAAGGTTTAGAATGGTTGACAAATCTTTTTAACTTGATTTGGCGAACAAATAAGATGCCTAATGAGTGGAGGAAGAGTACTTTGGTGCCTTTATATAAGAATAAGGGTGATATACAAGATTGCACAAACTATCGTGGTATAAAACTCATGAGTCATACTATGAAACTTTGGGAGAGGGTGATTGAGTCTAGGTTGAGGAAGGTTGTCATGATATCGGAGAATCAATTTGGTTTTATGCCTGGAAGATCAACTATGGAAGCTATACATCTTCTTAGACAACTTATTGAAAGATATAGAGAGAGGAACAAAGATTTGCATATGGTTTTTATTGATTTAGAGAAGGCATACGATAGAGTACCTAGGGACGTTCTCTGGTGGACAATGATGAAGAAAGGTGTTTCTCTCAAGTACATTAGTATAATTAAAGATATGTATGAAGGAGTAGTAACCAATGTCCGCACTTGTGGAGGGGTGACAACCGATTTTCCAATAACGGTTGGGTTACATCAAGGATCTGCTTTAAGCCCTTTCCTATTTGCGATAGTGATGGATGAGCTTACGAGATCAATTCAAGAAAATGTACCGTGGTGTATGTTGTTTGCTGATGATATTGTTTTGATTGATGAGTCTAGAGCTGGGGTTAATGCTAAGTTAGAATTATGGAGACAGACATTGGAAGCTAGAGGTTTTAAGTTGAGTAAGAGTAAGACTGAATATATGGAATGTCGGTTTAGTAAGCAACGAAGTAGTGATGGGAGTGTAGTGAAGCTTGGTGAGCAAGATATACCGGTGAATGATTATTTCAAATATTTGGGATCCATCATTCAAAAGTATGGAGAAATTGATGGAGATGTAAATCATAGGATAAAGGTTGGGTGGATGAAATGGAAAAGTGCTACTGGAGTGCTGTGCGATCGTAGAATGCCATTGCGATTGAAGGGAAAGTTTTATAGGACGACTATTAGACCCGCTTTACTATATGGTACGGAATGTTGGGCTGCCAAGAGACATCATATTCAAAAAATGAGTGTAGCTGAGATGCGGATGCTTAGATGGATGTGTGGAAATACAATAAAAGATAAGATTCGGAACGAAGAGATACGTAAGAAGGTAGGTGTTGCACCCATTGAAAATAAGATGCGAGAGAATCGTTTACGGTGGTTTGGACATATTCGGCGAAGGCCTAATGATGCTCCAGTTAGAAGGTTGGAGAAATGGGAAAATATATTAGTTAAAAGAGGTCGGGGTAGGCCTAGGAAGACTTGGATGGAGATGATAGGAAAGGATATGAATGCTTTGAACCTCACCGAGGACATGGCGTTGGATAGAAATGATTGGAGGAAAAGGATTCATGTGGAAGACCCAAAATGAATTTCTTTTTTGGTTCATATCGCTGACCCCAATTGTTTTGGGATGAAGGCGTAGTTGTTGTTGTTGTTGTTGTATTTATTTATTATTTATTAATAGATAAATACCTAGAAGCCTTCAAAAATTATATTATTAAACTAGAACACTTCTAAAGTGATTTTATATGGGTTTAAAGGCTCTACTTGGAGTCCTAAACAATTATCAAATTAAATTCTTGAAATTACATTGAATTAATTAATTAATTAATATAAAAATAAATAAATTTCCAGAAGCTTCCAAAAATTACCAAGTTAACTTGGGAGGCTTCTTAACATTAATTAACTTCAATTTAAAGGTTTCTGGTGAATTTAAAATTGAAAAAATCATTAGGAATGGATTCGGATTTGGATCTAGATCTAAGATCCAAATCCATCTCAAAAATCCAAATGGGTCTTGAGCTGGATCAAATTCAGATTAATATGAGTCTTGGATAGAGTTCAAATCCATATTAATTTGGATTAAATCCATCAAATCCGGTCCAATTCAAATCCGGATCCGAACCGACAAACTACTCAATTTTTGAAAAAAATGTGATTTTTGGGCCAACCGTAGCCTGAATCAAAGAAAATAAAATATCGTTACGCTCAGAATTTTGAGACGCATCCAACGATATATAACTCGAATTTCGCTTTTGAAATTCACTCGGAAATAACCCGAAATTCGCTCGTATTTTTCTTGAATTTAAAGGTCGAAAATAAAACTTTTTCTCACGTTTTGAGTGGCTCGTTTAGGCCTTGACAATGAGACTTGGGCCATGCCCAGACTCCAAAGCATCGGCCTAAAATCGAGAATCAAACGATTTTTCTTCTATACTTAGCTAAATTTTCAACAAAATCATAAAATGACTAAGCGTGAAAATACGCGATATTACAAGTCGCCTCCAACGGGTAGGATATTTACATGACTTGTCTCCTTGGACAAGATAACACACTAACCAACTTAAATGAAAAGGCCTTCTCCTAGCTAGCTGGTGCATAATGTGTGGGAAAGCAGAAGAATCAACCATTGATCTGCTATGGTACTGCCCATTTTATGCAGTTCTTATTTTTCTTAGTGTTGCTGAACATAACTTTTCAATGCAACAAGGCCTGCTGTAACAAGGAACTTATCATTGGGCCAGTACAGCCTCTAGCAATAAGAGAAGGAAATTCATCTGGAAGTGGTGGTTACAGTTGACCTAGCGGTTTGTTTGGTTAAAAAGAAAAAACGTTTCAAGAATAGATTTTGTAATCCTGCTACTATACATACTCAAGCACAGCTAGACAGTGGATTTGGCCAGAACTAAATGGCCTAAGGCTGATTTGTCATGGACCGGACAATCGAGAACAGGGTTGGTTGGCTGATTGTCTTATAATGTTTGTATTATATGACATCTCGTCACATTCTGATTCAATTCTATACAATTGATTTTTACTTCCTCAAAAAAGAAATGGATATATCTTCCTTAATCCTGATACCTAAGATGGTGCAGAAGATACTGCCAAGTTAAAACCTATTTCCCTGCTTGGTAGCACATATCTCACTACAAAGATTTTAGCTAAAAGACAAGTTGTTGACATTTTATCTCCGATAATCACATAGCCATTGTGAAGGGGTGAAAAATTCAAGAACGTGGTGCTATTGTGAATGAATTTCTGTGCTCAATCAATCACAAGAAGAAACTTCTTATCTTGAAGGTGGATCTGGAAAAGCTTTTGGTTTAGTAAAATAGAAATTCTTATATTATGCACCGCAGAGATGGGTTCTGCTGATTAATCGTTAAATGGATGTCTTCTTTCCACTACCAAAATATTTACCAATACTCGATATGAATGGTTATTTGGTTTTAGATAATTTGAGATTTATAGGGTCTGCATCAATGTGGCCCCTTCCCCCTCTCCCTTGCAGAAAGTGATGAACAAAGTCATGCTTTTGGTGGTATTTATTGTAGTGAGGACAAATGGTGGACTTTACTACTCTCTCATTTTTTTATGATCAAACTGGGGTTATCCTGTCTTGACTAAAATATGGTACCAATATGATAAATCTATGTCTTAGACCTTTCACGTACATACTTTCTACAAAATTAATTAGGAATAACATGGTGCCAAAAAGGCTCAACAGAGGTTCACAACATCAGACGATGCATTATAAACATTATTTAGAAGAAACATGCATACAAAACAAAATATTTTATTCTTACCGGCATAAGAAAAAACCAAATAGAAGCATCTAATAGACCAACACGCCAAGGAAAAATGCACGAGTGCTTCTCAATGCCATCTATTCAAATCACGTCACAGAATTCCAGCTACCTCAAATATACATGCAGGACATGCAAAGAATAAAAGGCATACCTATAAATTGAATAGCATCATCGAATGGTAGTTTTTCCTCCTCTTTGAGGCATTGATATGTAAAAGAGTTTTTATACAGATTTTGACATGCAGGCACCGTCTGTGCAATTGCAAGATAATACAACAATAATCAGAGAAGACTTTTCATACCACATAAAAATTTACAAAATGTATTAACAAGAAAAATGACAAATCCAAGAGTTAGCTAAGCATTAACACAAAACCGTGTAAGATACGACTTGATAAGTAGCATAGTTAGATGTTATTTGCAACTTTTCCTTTTAGTTTACTTGCCTTAGTCCTTTCAGTCAAGGTTTAAACAAATTTCTTGTGGTCAAAGTTTAGTTCAAAGAGATAAATTGTCCCCACATCCATAGAGAGTCAATTCAGGTATCAAAGCTCAGTCATAACAACAACATGCGTCAGATGCACTTGCATGAAAGCAACAAAGAGGCATTGCTGCTTGAATAGTAGAAATAGAACATCACGCCCATGAACCATTCTCTGCACAGCAACGGCCAAAGAATTTGAGTAGTCCACAGATGGAAGAATTTTGATTAGGATTCTCCAAAATACTTCAACGAGTCTGGATTCACTGAGTTATCAAGAAAATCAGGATATGTTGGGAATTTGATTTATGGTAGAAAGTTGTTTGCTAAATTATCCTACTCTTTTGGACAAGGGGGTGCGTCTTTCAAACACCCCATAAAGATGAATGAATGTGATTTTCTTCATAACAATCGTAACGCCCCTTAAATCAGGAAGGTGAAAGATGACTGGGAGCTTGACTGAAAGCATAGAGCCACTAAAACAGAGAAACACATCTTGCAAGTCACACAGTTCACAAATTCAGTAATCACCTCGACTGGGAAAGAAAAAGTCCAAAAAAAATCCAAAAAAAAACAATCGAACTACCTCTATATATCAGCAAGGTTCAAATGCGAGCAACCATAAGAATAAAAAAAAAAAATTTACATACATTCTTCCAATAACAGAAGTGTAAACCCCAATATGAAAAAGCATACTACCAATCAAAACAAGATGACGCCAAAACGACCAAAAGGAAAACCACCACAAGTTTCCAACCAAAGCACAAACGCAAGCAACCAAAACTTTCGATCGACAAAATAAAACACAAAAATTGACACAAAGAATCTGGAAGGTAAAGGGGAAAGCAGGAAAACTTTATCGAAGCAAGCACTCAATCGGGAAACGGACGCACGGCCTCTTAAGATAAAACAAAAATTAAGAAAGGGAAAAGAGGGAAGAGGGGCATACGTTAAGGACTCGGGAGATGCCCTGCGTCTTCAAGAGCTCGGCCCTGGAGGCGTTGTCGTAGCTGCCCAGGTAGAGGAATTCAGGGATAATCTCGCTGGGGAAGGCGCTGGTCTGCGGCGCCGATCGCTCGGAGCCCGCGGGTATCCGGTGGCCGCAGACACCGCACACCTCGCCCTCCTCATACTTGTGGTAATGCCCGCACACACCGCAGGGGTTCTCCCTCTCCCTCTTCCTCATCGCAAGCAGCCCGAAAAGGAGGGGCGATGCTCACGATCCAGTCCTTGATCGACCAATGCTTTGCCTTGCTCTCTTGCTCTTACCCGTCCTAATCATGTCACAACACAATGGGAACGCGAATTTTACTTCGATTGCCAACGATCGATCGGTGGGACCTTACGACAAGGCCAAAGGCTGGCTTCCGCAAGACGCCGGAAAATCCAATTCCTCCCTCCGATCCCCAACTCCACCAAATCTAAATTTATCTATCTTCCGGTGATAAGTATTAGGCTCTGTTTGGCAACCCGTGTTGGAGGGAGTTGCAAGGAGTCGGACTAGTTATTTGGAGACGAGGCTAGCCCGGGGATGTAAACGGGTCGGATTCGGTTCGGATACAGGCATTTACTGGATCCGACCTAATGGGATATCTCCTAATCATGCACGTTCGGAGTCAGGTTGGATTTAAGATGAGCAAAACCAATACCAAATCCAGATCTAACTAACTAAAACAGCTAACCACATACACATTTTATATGTGATTTCTGTATATGATTGGATTCAGGATCCCGATTTAGATGCAAATTTTTACACCAAATTCAGATACGATTGTTGTGATGCACTTTGCCTTACCGACTCTGACAATGAATCCAATTTTTGGTTGGATATCTGAACCAAACCCAAATCATCTGTTGGGCGTCCATCTTTATGGAGACGACTCTATGATAATATCGTTATAATAACATTCTTGTTGAAAATCATTGTAATAATATACTATTGTATTTTTTTTAATATTGCATTAGTATTGTGCATCATTGTTGTTGATGACAGTTAGTTGCCAATAACAGGTAAGAAGCGCAATTTGTTGGCAATTCACTTCAAGTAATTCTTGTCTAAACCTTACAAAAGATCTTATTTACATATTTAGACTCATTTTGACCCATTTTGGATCATGAGTAAATTGGATTGTGGATTGAATTTTCCAAACGGATCATTTTGAGTTTAAAATACTGCAAAATTAACTTGCAAGGTGATTTTGAACTACAAGAAGATAATTTTGACATTTAAAAAAATCTATAATGTATTACCTTAAAAAAAACAAATTTGTGTTGAAATGGATGCTCTAGGAGGGATTTATGGCCAAAATAGTAAAGTTTGTTCAAGGCTGACCATGATTTTCAACTGAGTCTCACTTATAGCAGATTTTTAGCCTATTAAATTATATTTTTGGGTTTTAAGATTAAAACAAAAGTTGTAGATAGATGTGTTATCTGTCAAATAAAATATAAAACATGTCAATATCAATTATATTTTGAAAAATATGATGAAAATGCTGAAAGTTATTATAAAGCTACTATTTTGGACTTGTTTCGCCTAAGAAAATGTGTCTTGGCCCAAACCAGCATAACTAATCATGGATTCTCAAGTTTAGGGGATAAGCCTAATAATCCATCCAAAATGATTCCTTAAGATAAGACATACAATCACAATCTTTCGTTCAAAGACAACCCGTTTAGGAGTCATTCATGTAGATGGATCCTGGATACGCAAGAAATGTATTTCGATCTGCCTAGAAAACTATAAATAGAAAAACAACCCTCCTATTTCAGTATTTAGTGTTCATTTATGTTTACGTCCTTACTCTGCTTAAGTCTTTACAAGGCCTAACCTAGTCGACCTAGCTTAGTCTAGCTTAAGACCCAGATTCCTTGTCTCAGCCCATTTTGGAATATGCACCTAGCATAAATGTCGCTTGTACTCCCTCGCGCTCATCAACCGTAGAAAGGGTTACCTAAGTTTGAGGTGAAATTCAATTTTTATTCTTTATTCAAAATTCATTTATTTTGTGCATTTTTCTAAGTTTTGATAGACCCAACATTCCTATATTATTTGTGTTGTCTTTTCTCGAGTTATGGTGGCTCCCTCCATAAAACTCGTTATCTTTTAGGTCTCACATACAAGGTATGAATTTCTGCAACGCCGCTGCTCCCAAAACAAAGATCGAGGGTTTCTGGTTTGGCTAATCTTCGCTCATCGGAGGAGAAAAGGCACTTTATTGTGAATAACAGTTTCCACACTCTCTCAAAGTCTAAATTCGGTTTCGAGTCCATTTTAAAAAAAATATATATTTTTAGTTTAAAACCCCTTGTTTTTTTTTCAAAATTCAGGAGGGATCCATATAATGGTGATCATGATGAGATCGTTCACTTAACTCTAAGATCTAAGTTTCTAAAAAAATGGTGTTCGAGGTTAGTAATTTCATTATTTTTATATTTTTCGAATATTGGATCCATCTCGGATCTATAATCCCATTTTTTGTATTTTGTTCTATCATATTGAAATAGTCATATCTCTTTCTTTATAAGTTTGTTTTTGACGTTCTTAGGCTCATTGGAAAGTAGATGAACGTGGTTGTGTTTCATATGTTTGGCTTGTCTATAAATTTTGTTTTTGTAGCCTCTAAAAATAAGCATGAACAGTAATAAACAATAAAAATGATTGTTTCTTGCTGAAAATACCTCTCTTTCATTTGTATCTCAATGACCCATTGTAAAAAACTTGTATTTTTGGCTTGTTAAAAAACTGAGATTTAGATCTAAGTTTGTCTAGTTTTAGCTAGAGCCAAAAAAACCTCTAGGGATTTCAGCTTTCCAATTCAAAATCAGGTTACAGTATTTTCTATGTGTGGTGAAACAAGCGACTAGTTTGCCTTTCTAGAGTCTTATCTCCGCAACTGCCCATTGGATCGTTGTGATTTTAGTGGCGTTAGAAAGATAACAGACTCCTCTTTCTATGTTACTTTTTTTATTTTTTTGTATTTTTGGTTTAGGTGGCCAAAAAATATATAGTATTAGTCAGAATAGGGGCAACAATGCATGTTCAGTACTTGTTTTAGGAATGTTTCTCGGGCCATATCTCTGCATTCGTCTGTCAATTTTCAGCTTGCCATATGTTGTTGAAAAGATCTTTTTATTTTCTCTCTCCTTTTTATTGAGAGTTTTTCTTAATTTTGTCATTTTTAGAATAAAAATAAATAGCAATGTCTGCTACTATTTCTTGACTTGGAAAAAATTGAGGAAAAAACACATTTTGCATATCATATTTGATTTTCTTTGGGTTTCAGAGCCCTGACCCCTCCAACCCATGTCTGCATCTTGCTTTTTTGTGTTGTGTATGTTGTTTGGACCTAGATACACCTTTTGAATAAGGTTTATCTTCGGATCCAAATAATTGATCCATCGTGTTTTCTTGCTTGAAAACTATTTTTGAATACAAAACCATAGTGTTTTCTTGTATGATTTCTTTGCTTTTTATTTCTAGGAAAAAATCCTAGGTAGATTTGGTGTTTCTTTTCTTTTCTTAGTTCTTAACAAAAAATAACTTAAAGATCCTTGTTGGAGAATCATATATCACTTAGTTACTTTTTTTAGAAAACTTTTAACCTCTAACAAGTTAGGAAAGTCATTTTTTATTAAGACATCACTTGCTTTGTGGTTATTCTTCCATATTTATCCCCTCTTTCTTAGGATTTTAATTATAGAGCCACTATTTTCTGTTTGTTTTTTCAAAAACCCTATCATATCCTATATTTTGGATTTTTGCATCCCTCACTAGTATCAGAAGCCATCATCTTGGGTATATCAGTGTTGGTCCAAGCAGACCATATATCCGCTCGTAGTAGCATGAACCTTAATTTAGGTATATAAAGAAAGGTCTGGTATGGAGAAAGCATATCTTATTATATCCCAATTGAAGTGACCTCGCAAATTCGTGAAACTTTTGAGAAAATCCATGCTACCTTGAGAGCTCAGATGCAATAGGTACAACATAAGTTTTTGAAAAAATGATGCTCAATTAAGGTTGTTTAAGCAGAGTCACAAGCAAAAAGTCTAGAGTGTTTCGCTAAGAACACTTGGTCTGTCAGAAATCCAAGAGTCGTCGTGAAGATCTTGAATCCTCAACCCAATGAGAGTAACACCCCAAAATTTTAACCCTTAAATTTCAGAGAACTTTTTTGTTTCTTTTTAAAACAACAAAAATAATTTTTTTCTTTGGGTTAAACATTTTGGGTGAGTTTCAGTACAATTAATTATCATAACTGAATTAAAATATGAACATTAATTCAGTTTCAATAAGTTAAAATATATATCAAAATATTTTGATAACAATAATTCTTTTTCTAAAACTATCCCCGAGAAAGGAAAAGACTGGCTCTCGACATTGCCCAAGCATTTTGCATCTGCTCTGCAGTTTCACATCATAATCTACCTTAAGCCTCATAAAATGGGTCAGACTCGTGAAATTCTGGTAAAAAATAACATACTTGCAATACATGTACGATATCATAATACATTCAAACACAGCCTCATATATCAATCATGTATCACATATCTTAACAGACACTAACATAAAATCATGCTAACAATAAAATAACTGTTTAATTTGATGCATATTCACTCATGCTAAGATTTGCATCCATACAATAAATTATGCACATGCATGAACATTTACAAAATGCAAAACATATACGAAATGATGAACTTACTATTTCAATGTTGTGAATCCTCCATGTATGAATAAGTTATTATCTTCAATTATTATTTTTTTGCTTAAATGATGCATATCATATTCTGTCCATATGCAATTTACAATCTTATTTCTCTTGCCAATATCTGTTTGTGGGTACAACACAGACTCTCTCAGATAGATGTACGATCCAAGTTTGTATTTTCAAAAAAATTTGTCTTATTAACCTCCGTGACATCCCAATTGTGCATACTTCGAAGAGGGAATATAATTTTATAAAGAGAGTTTTCAACTCCTGCAACCCGATATATCAAATTTTCCTCATGAGTCTTACCTACCATACTGCGGATAAATCATGGTAGTTCTCCCGATTATGGGTCCTGTAGATGGAAGACAAAAGCAACCTTCTGTGCTAAGCCAATATTCCACATAACCGTCAGTACCAAGCTTACTCTATCAATATGCCACAAGAGAATTAATTTTATTTTTTATTTCTTAATTAACTCCCTAGTCAATAGTACCAATGCAACCACATTCAAGGTTCATATGCAACAATATTCATGACACTCTATGCATGCTTTTGATTAGTCTCTACCATAAAATCAATACAATAATGCAATTATTATGCATTTACACAATCAAGGTAGGCTAATCATTAATATTTATGCATGCCCAATTCAATCAATAATGAAATGCATTCAGTTAACATGCATATCAATACAATATTTCATTTAAGTATCAATAAACATGTTGCACAAAATAAAATACAACCCGGCATCAACAAATATCCTACTGTGCATTTCGGATACTTGTTAACTTGATTTTAGAAAACCTACAAAAAATCACAAGAACCGAATTTAACTCTCACAATTTTATTGAGATTGCCTCATTATCTTAGGAACTCAGTCCAAGAAACAAAATTGCAAAATTTGTTGTAATAAAATCATAAAAATTCTGGGATTGAACACTATTCAGAAATAATATCAGACAAATCCTGTTAATTATATAAATTTAATCTAGTTTGAGGAATTTCTTAAGATTTAGAGAAAAATCTTTTGACAAAATTCATTTTACAGAATCTTGTTATACATGTTATCTTTTACACAATTTTTTCATAATTTATTTTGATTAGTTTTGATTAGGGTTTTAGAGATTTCAAAATCTTTGGTCAGAACAATCATGCTGACAGGGCAGAAAATCTATACTCTATTGCAATGGACGTTTTAGCCTTAAAACTTAACCAAACATGATGAAAAAAATTCTAAATTCAAGCCCTGGATGTGTAGAACACTTTAGTATTTTTATTTTTATTTATATTTTTATTTATTGACCTCATTTTCATCGAGATATTAATTTTTGTCTGAAACTTATCAGAATAAAAAATGAGGACAGAATAGCCAAGATCCAAACCCATGCAAGATCTATTAAACAAGAACAAGAAGCATGGTGAAACTCATACAATCACGATTTTTAGATGATCTAAACACATTTACAACATGATGCAATACATTTTTTATCATATTTATGTTAATTTTGCTAAAACATTAACAAACATAATCCAAATATCACAAAGCCTTCATGGAATATCTCAAATATAATTTCATCTATCCAAGAATCACAAAAGACGTAAAAATAACATAGAATCATGTATTATTTATGCAATAATATGTTGTTTAATCATGTTACACATGTCCTAATCTGCCATATATGATCAAATTAACTTTTTTATCATAAAACATAAAAACCCTAAAATATTTTTGGCAAAACCTTCTTTAAAACAATTTTGTGTATTTTTAACCAAAATCTATGCAAGAGATATATTTACAGCATCAAGATCTATGAAAAAACACTCAAAAACATGCTTCTCCATTCATTATTCATATTGAATAATCCAATAAAATATAGATCTATCTATTCACACAATTTTTGCTTTTTAGGGCTTTGAAACTAGTCTTTTCCAAATTGTTTTCTCAAAACTGATTTTTTAAATCACAGTTTTAGGTTTTTAAAATTCTTTTTCATGTAAATACAATAGCCATAGATGTTCTAGGCCTAGATTACATGTAAATCCAAACCCTAAATAAAAAAGAAGGTATGTTAATGCATCCTAAAATCGAACATCATAAAAGTAGAGAAGGCTACTCTTCAAAGAGAAAAGAAAAAGACAAGATCTCCCAAGCAAAACCAGGGGCAAGCCCAAAATCGAAGATGGCTTAGCGAAAGAGAGTTCACCAAGATCCAGCAGACTCAATCTTGAGTCCTAGATATTTTGCTGCAAAAAAGAGGATTTTGAAATGCCTAATGCACCAAATCCTCTCCAAATGAAACGAAGAGACCACATAAAATTTTAAAGATATCACCAAGCTCTTGGCCACAACATCGAAGAGTGTATTCTTCTTAAGCACATAATCGAGGACCACATTGAGAAAGGTGAGCTGATCTTGAAAAATAAAGAAGCTCAGGAGGAACCAAGTTGCGTTTAGAATGAGTAACTCCAGATGATTAGCAAAGCTAAGCAAGTACTGAAAATTTTTGTCATAATTTTCAAAGTCTACGTTGACTTAGTTGATAAAAAAGGAGTCTCATAACAATAAAAAAACACCAAAGCTTGTCTATCCTCAGGTCCACCGATGTGAGACTCAAGTCAAAGAAAAGGATAATAATGCTTTTGTATAAGTTTCATAAAAAACAATTATGTCTTAGTCATTTGCTGGAGCCATCATTATAAAAGAGAAAGAAGTTTTTGCCATAGCTTTGAAAGAAGAAAGTCTTGTGAAAGCTCCAAAATAGGAAAATTCTCCTATAGTTTCATAAAAATAAACTCAAACTATGCTTGAATCAACCACTGACACTCCCATTATGAAGGAAGAAAATGTGTTTGAGAATTCCATAAAGAGGAAGATACTGAATTTGCTGATGCGATGAAATATTTTGATTCATCCAACTCAGCAGATGCATATGATTATGATTATGTCATGGAGATTTCTCAAAAAGTTAAAATTCCTCATCTCACTTTTGGGAAAGAAGAAAGTTTTGTTGATGAAATTCCTCAAGATAATTTAAAATTTGTTGAAAAAATATGCAGCTTTGCCATTCCCATACTCTTGTTGGTCATCAATCTTGTGATCTCAGCTTGAAGCATGAGTAGCATCCAAGGAAGAACCAACATCTTTGCAAGATCAATATGAGTTTTGGCCATTGATGTTGAAATAGTGGAGTCACCTGCAATATACACTATACGAAGCAAATTTATGCTAGGTCATGAGAGCCAAAAGGTGAGCAAATATTTTCATTAATGTGAAAGATCAACATCACCTATCATTTCACAGAGCCACATATGGGGCAACAATAGAGCAAACGTCCAAATCCTAATCTTTTAAAAGATCAAGGTTGGAAAGGAAGATGACAGAATAAGAATATAGAGAAAATGTCATGGACCTATCCTTGCAGCATCCACAGTCTATTGATGGAGCAAATCTAAAGCACACATTGTTCTCTACATCATCGAGTTAGAGTCACAAGAGGTAAAATTCCACTATCTTGATGAGGTTTGTTTTTCGCCTCTCGCAGCCCAAAGCCATATGTCCATCATTCGCACATATTTTGGGAATATAAATAAGTTATCTAATTATCTTTTGTAAATAGTTATTTAAAAAATCTAAAAAACAAAAAATAAAAAATCCAAAAGAATAAGAACATTTTAAAATTTTCAAAAGGATTGCCTTTTTCATTGAATTTTTTTATAATTTTAATGGATTTTGCCCAGAAGTCATTGCATTTATGAGTTCACATATACTTCATCCCACTTCTTACATCATTAGCAGTAGTCATTTTCTTTTTCATTATTGTGAAGAAGAAACTTGAAAGTAGAGCCATTTATGAGAAGGCAACATAAGATGAAGAAACTTGTTGTAAAATAAAAGGATAAATCTCTTTGTGAAGCATGAAAATAACAAAGGATAAATCATACAAGGGCATGTTGAGTATCATATTCTATGGTTTAAGACCATGATGTTCCACTTAGATAAAGAACTCGTCATGTTGAAAAATGTCAAGACTACCTTCTGCTTTGTCTTTTCTCTTTATTCACTCCTTTAGTCAATTTTGTGGACTTATATATCTTATGCTTTGGTACCTTTTACTCTTAAGTCTTATTTTCAACATTCTTCAAAAGGACTAAGTTTATGACACCATTTTTTTTTAAATGTTCCCTTTTCAAAAGCAAACTCTGTAATAATCGCAAATTTTATACAATTACCTAGAAACTTTGTGTATATACATATTTTATAATTAGCATGATTTGGCCTAGGATCCGTTACCTGAATCCAAAAAGGAAAAAATATATATATGGGTATTAAAGTATAATAGCAAATAAACTTGTCGAATCCATCGTTGGACCCAAGTGGATCCAACCCATGGATCCACTATTATTCATGCGACCAGGATCCACGTTTTTAATCTCCGGATCCAAATCGCTATCGGGTTCAGCGTCGCGGGTCGCGGTTCGGACCCGGACCCGGACCACACCCTGTAAAATGAAAACAGTAGGGGATTTAAAAAAAAAAAAGGGGGGGGGGGCAACCCGATATGGGTTGCTCGATAGGCAAAAGAGGGGGGAAAACCCCTCCCCTGATATATCGGGTCTTAGGGTTCAGCTGAACCCTAACATGTAAGGAGATGGAGAGTTGGGGGAGCACACCGCAGACGCGGGGAAGGTATGCTTCTCTTCCTTTTCGGGTGGCCACCCTCCTACAAAGGGGGACCCCCGAACCCCTCTTTCTCCCTCTCTTGCTATCCCATTCTCTCTCTCACTCTCTTCTACCGCTCTAACCCTTGAATCACCCTCCGATCTCGGACCTGTAGCTCGAAACCTTGCAGGGAGAAGTCGGCCTCTCCGGTGGTGGTGCTGTCTAGGCCGACCGACCCCTCTCGTGGATGCCGCAACACCTTCGCCGGAAAATGGTAGGGTTTCTGTGAATTTTTTTTCAGGTTAATCATGGGCTTGGTGGGGTGCGGGTTGTCTAAAACCCAAATCGACTGATTTGAAGGGGGGGTGATGTCGACTGTTATACAGCCCCAAAATCACACAGGAACACCTACCTCAAAAAGGGGGGGGGGGTCGTGTAATAAAATGAGGGGGACTTCGAATAGGATAAAATTTTTGTTGAGTCCTGTCAGGGGATTCTCGAATCCCTAAATAGTTGTACATGTTCTTTGTTGTTCAAGGGGTAACTTTCGATTTCCTGCAGTATGGGTCTTGGTTGGGTACACTGCTGGTACCTAAACAAATATGACAATTGTGTGGGTGTTGGATATATTGAATTTCTGTTTTTGATTTCATGTTAAATTGATAGTGTTAAAACATTTTTTTTTTTGGTTTGTCTAGTTGACTGTTACTCTATCAGGATATTGATGAGTGGTATGCTTGTTAACAATTAGGATTTGGTAGGTTGATACAGTTTGCTGAGGTGACTAAAAGTAGTATAGGTAGTTTGTGCCCGAATCTGTTTTTATACCCTTTGACAGTTAAGTGTCTTCACTGACTGTTAGCAAATCTGGTTAGTTGTTGATTGACTATTACACATTAAGTTCATATATCAGACTCTGCTTATCCTTTTGGAGATAATTTGGGTTCTGCGTATACCTTATATTAACATGTTATGTCTTCCAATCCATAAAGATTAAGGTAAGGTTGCACATGTTACTATTAAGGATTTTATTTGTACCACCATTAAGGGTTCTATCTTGCAAATAACCTGATTCTTAAACACGTAGATTAGTATGTAACCATGTCACATACCACTTACACACTTAAATACGAGACTAATTCGAGTAATTGAATTAAGTGTTGTTTGGTTCTTCTTGCACTCTGTTATCAACTGAAGGATTGTATTTTTGACTTCATCCAGGCCTGATATTTGAAGGCAAAATACTTGGAATCTCATGAAACAGTTCTGTGCATATTTTTAAAGATTTCATGAATTGTTTTTGTGCAACTTTCTTTAAGTATTACATGAAAGGTTGATGTGAGGCATGCCTAGGACCTGTACACACAAATTTGGTTAACTTATGTTAGGTTGCAATATGTTGTTCAATAGGCTGTAGCATATGAAGAGTAGCCTTAACTGAGTAGAATATTATTTTGAAAAGATTACTTGTAATGGTTGCCTATATACTGTTTTGCTTTGTCCCAACTTTCTGATTATGGCAAATTTGCATGCGGAATTGTGATGACTAATAGGCCAACTACAGTAGCTGAACTGTGTCCTTAATCAGTCTAAAACTCCTTGCACCTGTTGGAGAAAAACGTGCAGACTTATTTCTTGCACATGTTGGGTTCAGAATTGGTAGACTCTAGATAGGTTGGGAGGGTTATCTCTGTGGTACTTCATTAGCGCTTTGTGTATATGTACCATGCTCAAGCATCTTAAAAGGATTCTACATATTACCAAAGAAAATATAACATAAAGTGGATTGACGGAACTACAACTGGTGTCATTTGGGAAACTCAGCCTAATGGGCAATATGGGTTGAATACCCGATACGGGTATTGTAACTATTAGCTTGTAGGCTATGACAATGAAACTGATGAAAAAACTTATTATTAATGATTGATTTCCTAACTGGTTTAAAGACACCGGGCATTGTGCTTGACTGGTTTAAAGGCACCGGAGCACCTTGGTTGGGTTATGCAATCAATATGGCAAATAAATGGGGACTGTTCTATTTTCACCTTGGTAAAATGACTAAGGTTGAGAATTCTACTGCTGTGGTAGTAGAGGGAAGTTGGGGAAAATGCCCCATACTTCGGGAAATAAATTAAATGAAAAGATAAACCCACTCAGTTCTTGGGCTTACCTTGGAGAGGGTAGGTGGTACAAAACTCTGGGGACACGTGTTTTGGTTTCGAGCGTAAAGCGACTCGTTGGTCCCAGTCCTCAGAGTTGGGGGACCCAGACTACCAATATGTTTTAGGTGGTAGCTCTTTTGTTCTTCTGCAGAAGTTAAGGATACATCCTGTTTTGGTTTTGGCCTTTGGGAGTTTCTCTCGGTCACTGGCCGCTCCTTTGGGATTTCAGTCTCAGTTAGAATGTTCGGGTTAATAAAATATCCTTGAATAATATACCCCTGAACGTTTTCTTCTGAGATGGTTGCCTTGGCCCGCGTGTACCCGTGGGATAAGAAAAGATAAACATCAATTAGAACAGTTAGGTATCACTCTGATGGAGTCATTAAAGAGATATTTGCATATTCTTTCAGCATGCTTTATATTCGGTGCTTGTGATGAAACGACATCCTAAAATGGGCAGATATGAGATAATTGAATTCATATTGTGGATGTTACAAATACATTATGCATGTTATTGTTAGTGTTGTTGCAGAATATGCTTTAATCGCTTAATACTTTACTTGCTTAACTATAATTGTTGCATAATCTACTTCTTTACTTTGATATGTGTTTGTTACTGCTATTGCATCGACTTCGTTATGTGCTTATATATAAGCTGAAAATCACACACGACACCCACATCACATACTTGACACATGATCTACTTGCAAGAAAAATTACAGTTTTCCTACTTAGACGTGGTAGTCTAATTCCTACAATTTTTATCATTTTCAGGCACAAAGTAGTTTTATGAGCGAAGCGGGATGAGGCGCTGACCAAGACTTGATCTACTTGTTCCCTGGCGGTCCTACTTTCTTTCGGATTGAAATTTTTATTTTGAGCCTCATAATATAAAAACTCTGATGTTGGATTATATTATTATTGAAATAAAAAAAAATAAATGGTGTGGTTTGCTTTTACCTTCTTGTATTGTTCTGAAATGCTTAACCCTGGAAATATTAGTTGTTTCTGCTATATATATATATATATATATATATATATATATATATATATATATCCTCAAAAATTTGGGTTAAAATTTCGGGGCGTTACAAACTCAATGAAAGACTTTTTCCTTTAAAACCCTTTTTTGAAACGCGGGTTCCAAAATAGAACCTCAAATATTTAAATACTTTGCACATCTTTGCAAAAACATCATTTTCTTTACATACCATTATGACACCGATTATAGGTCAACATTACTATGTTCACCTATAATTCCTGCATCAACCTTAAGTCAATCCTTACGTACCATTTGTGAACACCCCAAATTTTTCAAAATTTTATAAAAATTCCCTTTTTACTCCTGAGCCCCATTTTCTGAGAAAATCAAGTCAATCTCAATATAAATTTTAGTTATTCTTTGGATTTTCTGGAATAAACTCAATTTTTATATATCTGACTCGATTTTGGATCTGGATTCAACATTAAAATCCAAATATGAGTCTCGTTATACAATTTTTAAACTAAAATTATAGAAATGTCACAAATAATTTCTGAAAGGCTCAAACAGTCGTTCGACATCCAATTGAATCCACGACTCTGTATTTTCTCAATTCGAGGTTAAAAACTCGAATATTTTCTTAAAACCTGGATCAAAACCCGTTTTCTAAAAAAAATTCAAAAAAATCAAACCCAAATTCTCAGAAAACCTTTCTCTTATAAATATTTCTGAATTTCACAATTTTAGTTTAAAATCATTTAGTTTTCAGAATTCTTATTTAAAAAAAAAATACCGAAAAATAGAAAACACAAAGAAAAGAGCAAAAACAAAAAACAAAAAACAAAAAACAAAAAAAAATGAAAATTTGATTGAGTAAGCCCCTTTTTATAAAAATTGTTTTAGTAAAAACCTTTTTTTAGAAAATTTCTTATAAAGGAGCCATTTTTCTGATTTTTACAAAAGCTTCTTGGACCATTTTTGAAAAAAAACCCTTCTCGATGTTTCTTCCCCTTTTATTAAAATGGGTATAGGGGAAGGGGTCGAAGATCGCCTCCTCACCCCAGCACCCCTCTTCTCTTCCATAATCGCCTTCACCCTTTCCCCATCTTCTTCTGCCTTCTTTTCTTCTTCCCCTCTTCCTCTCTACGATCCATTCTCTACCTGTCTTCACCCCTCCTGGCTCACGCATCCTCAGCTCGATCCATCGAATCCTCCCCCTACACATCTCCCTTTGGTGCTTTCCCTCTCTAATGAAGAAGACTCTCCTTCGGAATCCCTGTAGCAGAAGGAAGTGCACTGGAGAACGAGAAATTGACTCTTTACTAATTCAGCCTGGTGATGTCTTGAAAGTCCTTTCTGGTTCAAAAGTTCTTGCTGATCGTGTGGTCTTGTGGGGACCCAGTCATGTAAGTGAGTGTATGGTTACTGGGAAATCTAAACATGTTCTAAAGGAGGTCAATGCTTCAGTTCTAGGAGAGATAGCTCAAATGTCAAAGGCATCTACTCCGAAGTTTGCAGACTTTGTAAATGACACTGTTGGAACACTGGTTGTTGGTAACTATTATGATGAAGATAATATTGCAATGATTGTCATTGGAATTGGGATAAATGCATGTTATGTTAATTGTGCATATGCAATTACAAAAATGCCAGGGGCTTCTTGCGAATGCTGGAGGCCTGGTTGTCAATATTGAATGGGGTAATTTTTGGTCATCTCAGCTTCCAAGAACTTCATATGATAATGCTTTAGATAATGAAAGCTCAAACTCAACAGAATAAGTAAGCCTCTTTAGCTTCATGAAATACATGTTTTGGTTATTATCTTCTCTAACTTTCACTATGCATTGAATCACTCCTACATATCCATTAACAACAACCTCCATCCCTACATACCCTCTCACCCAAACACTACAGCTACACTCATCACTTCTGCACATCACATGCGTACTCCACCATCACTTGCATATACCCACATTATCCCTGTAGCATCACAAACTCCTTCACATTTCAAATACCCATCTGTACACAGCCCCCTGTCCACTATCTTCACAATCCTACCATTACCATCCCCTACACACTATAATATTTCCCATTAGTCTTGCTGTGTGGCACCTGCATCATCACTATTCACCACCTTCTATGCTCTACATAAGCACCACCTACCTTTGCTGTACAGTGCCCCTTTACCTTGTTGTCCTGCTCCACCTGTTGTTCATCATGATAGATTCACGTTCAGCACCTTACTTGACAGTAGCATATTCACTACAATCCCTCCACTGGACTGTGCACATTCCTTTTTCTTTTTACTGTTGCACCTAATCACCTACACCTTCTTATCATTGTTTCACTTCTCACTTTCATACAACATTATACTAACTCACAAGCCCAGCTTACCTTCATCGCCCACTGCCATTCACCTGTCCCCTGTTACACTATATTGTCACTACCATTGCCTCCTTCAGAGGCATATGCCACCACATACTTATTGTTAACACTTTTTTCTGCAAACTGCACTATTCATCCCACTTATTTGCACAACACATCACAAGCTGCCACCAACTTCCAGTTCCCCAACATTTTTTTCACTGTTGCAACTTACTGCATTCACACCTTCACAGCAATCCGTGGATTGCTACAACCCCTGCACCATTCATCCCTCTGCATCTGCTAAAATTTGACCATGTTAGGATAGACTTGTCTATGCAAATCCCCTTGCCTTCAACCATGCTTCATCTTATTCAAGAATTAAGATCTTGTTTCAGCATAAAATCCTTGCTTTTTGCTGACTTGAAATCACCCGTTAAGGTTAAATGTGGAACTAGGCATTTGATATGATAAATCGATATGTGCTTTATTGATGTGCAAAGGCATGCTCCGCTATCTTCACATACCCGTTCATAGCATGTTACCACTTTCATAGCAGTTCCCTACTACCCTTGCATTTTCAACATCACAACCTTCCTTCATGGCTGTACCATCATCATCTATACCGGTTTGTATATCATACCTTTCATTGTCTCAATAGCCTATGCGTCTAAACCTTCTCATTGAAATTTCTATCATAACTTCAGTTTGTATATATATAGTTCTTGCATTTCACGTTCATAGTAGATCCATATTTTTCCTTATATCCCCATCTTACATATATCCTCCATGAGCCCTATATTCTCATCCACATTTTTATCACTAGCCCAGATATATGATCATGAGTATGTTGGTCTTTAGCATTGTTTGTTTCATTTTCTCTGCATTTTGCAAATCTTACCTTGTACTAACTCTGTTTTGTAGGAAAGATGTAAAAATATCAAATTTCTTTTTTATGTTAGAGATGTTTTCAATTCAGTCCAAGTTGTAATAGCTAGATATAATGAGAATTCTTTACATTGCAAGCACTAGATTAGAATGTATGAGCATGTAAATGTCATAAATTGCTTGTTTCATATCATTTTGCCTTTTTTTTTCAAAAATTCACGAATGGGAACACGAATAACACGTGCACCATTCTAATAAAAGGTGATTAAATCCTAAATTGACGATTTGCATCAATGGCCATAGTCAAGGTGTGAACAAAACTTATGATTTTCATTTTATATGGAATAACACTGGATTCACACTGGATCTTTTTTAAAAATTCATCATATTTTTCTAAATATTTTCTTCCTTTATCAGAGTTTAACTTAAAGTTAACTCAAAATATATATCAATAGCCATAGTCAGGGTATATTGAGAGTTAATTTCATTTTAAACTCTTTAAAGGCACCAAAAATGTGTTTTATTCTTCGCTTGAATTTAAATATGATTATTATATAATACATTTTATGACCCTAGTCAGAAATGTATTATATTTTCAATTTTATTTCAATTCATTTAAAGAATGAAATATGCTTTTCAAAACCAAATTTTAAATTTTTTTAATTCATTCATCATTCAGGATAGAATTACATCATATTTTCAAACATTCTTTTTCAAAATCCAAGTGATCTTGAGATGATTCTTTAAATACTTTTTTCATTTCTCAAATCAAATTCATCCTTCTATCCTATTTTAAATGTTCAAATTTCAATTTCAAAGTCCAATTTGACTTTAAGATTTCAAATTCATTCTTGTACTCTAAATTCAATTCTCAATCCAAATCCAATTTCAAAGTTCAATTCAACTTTGAAAATTCAGATTCAAATTCAAATTTAATTTAACATCTTAGATCAAAATTCAAAGTTCAATTTAACTTTGAAATTTCTGATTCGTCTTCTGATTTCCAAAACTCAAGCTCCAAATCAAGTTAATCCTTTATTTTTCAAAATCTCCAAAGTTCTATCTAAAGATTGAGTCTTGATTCTCAATTCAAAATCAAAGTTTTGAGATTGACTCTAAATCTCAAAATTCGATTTTTCCTAAGTTTTAAATTCAAATCTGGATTTCCAAAATCCAGATCCATCAACAAGTCCCATTTGGATTTTCAAAAAAACCAAATTTATCTTGGATTCTAGATTTAGAACCCAATTCCATCTTGGATTCCAGACTTTGGATCTGATTACATTTAGGATGACAGACTTCAAATCCAATTCCATTTAGGATTCCAGATTTCAGATTCCAGACTTCGGATCCAATTCCATTTAAGATTCCAGATCTCAGATTCGATTCCATCTTAGATTCCAGACTTCGGATCCCAATTCCATTTAGGATTCAAAATTCATTTTGGATTCTAGATTTCAGATCAAATTCTATTCCAGATTTCAAATCTAGTCTCATTTCCAAAGTTGATTTCAAATCTATTTCTTAAATCTGAATTCAAATTCAAACCCCTGTTCCAGGTCTTGAACTCAAAATTTATTTATTTTTATTCTTGAAAATCGATCCAAATTCAAGGTCCATTCTGACTTTGAAATTCATTCTTATTTCAAAATTTCAATTCTAAGTTCCATTTTCTCTTCATCTGAAGACTTATCTTTCCAAATTTTGATCATTCCGAGACTTGGGGATTTCAAGTCTCTTCTTCCAGATCTATTTCAAATTCTGAGTTAGATTCAAAATCTAACTTTTTCAAATCAAATTCAAACCTTTGAATCATTTCTTCACTCCATTATCAAATTTATTTCAGAATCACTTGAAAAATCACCAAGTTTCTAAAATATTTTGCTCAAAAGCATATATTTCTGCATTTGCATTGCACAAGCATGATTCTTTGTGCATTTTAGAATAAATTCTTAGATAATATTAAGGCAAAGCAAAAAAGCATAAATTCGATCCTTGGTTCGATTACCCCTGGTAAAAGCGCAAGGAACGGTCGAACCTCGTACCGACGAGTGAATCCCGTCTCTCCATTTTCCCATAAATTTTCAAAACGGAGGTGAGTAATTTCAAAACATTTCCAAAATTTTAGTCAAATGAGACCTTGTAAAAGAGTTCCTCTTTCTTTTTCCTTTTCTATCTTTTATTCCCCTTTAAAAGAGAATAGAGGCTTGAAAGGCAAAGAGAAGGAAAAGAGGAATGAGAGGAATTTTTTTTGCATGATCACACCATTTCAACAGCGGGTCAATACCCAAAACATTTTCATTTCATACATAGGTTTGTCACAAAAATACTTTTCATTCATTTCACAATGTATGAGTTTCCAAACCATAACATATGTATATGATAGAGTACAAAAACCAAAACCAACTATGTGTTGTACCATCTACCCGCCTACAATACTTAAAAACATCAAAGTAAAGTGAGATGAGACTACAACATGTCTCAGTATGATCCAACACTCAATACGAATCACGAGACTAGCATTTTAAACATCTATTGTTGAAAAGTCCATCATGACCAAAACTCAAATCCTAACAATGGAACAATCGGCCATTCACTCTCAGGAGTCGACCTTCAGGTCAAAACAACAAACTGAAACACGAAGGAGTCGATCCTCCCAACATAGGGGTCGACCCACAAGCTATACAACACAAGTTGGAAATTGACTCTCATACACTGATGTCGACCACAGATCCAACAATCTCAAATTCAAAGGGTAACTTTAAGATAATCTCAACATAGACTTCCAAACTCAAGCCATATATAGGTGAATACAAATCATCCCAATCCAAGGAAAGATGACCCAACTAAGGTTGAATGGTATCTAGTGGCGCAATTGAATCGTCATAAGCTCATAACTATAGCATAACATTCATCCATGCATCATATTCTCATGGTTATAGCAACCCGAGCTAATACTACAAGTATTGTATCATCATGACACCAATATCTTGGCTAAGAGACCCAAGACACAACTATTGCCATAAAAAAATGACATACAACCAACAGAATGATGTACCCTCTATGTACTGTCACCCTAGGTCAAAGCTCACAGTACCCCTCAGGTACAAGCTTCAAGAACAACGTCCATGTACTCTCAGGTATGGACAACAAAACACCACAAGATACCTGGGTTTAGGACAAGATGTAACACACACAATAACACTTAACAAAAAGGCCAACTCAAGATACCTGCTCAGTACTGTGGTTCAACACCCAACACAAATCAACAAGATCACAAGAGGTGTCAACCTTGTCCTCCTAGGGGTCAACCCTCAACAAACCTTCAAGTTAAACCACAAAGTTTTTTTTCACAACATAATGTACTCTCATGGTATTGGCATCCAACCAACATACAATTTAACCCATTAGGTACAAACATCAAGCTAAAATACAATATACTATCACGGCTCTGATGTAAATACAAACTCGCATCGTACCACACTGGCACCGATATAGAACCAAATCTCAACGTACTATCACGTCACCGAAATAAAGTCAACTCACATTGTACCACTATAACATTGACACAAGGCCAACACACACATCGTACCCTTACAATAGTTGCATAAATCAAATACACAATGTATCATCATAGCACCAACATAAAGTCGAACTACCTCGCACCCTTATGGTACCGACATAGAACCAAGTCATATACAGGTCAACACCCTTCTAAATCCAAGCTATTAATTTTTAAGCAACACTCAATCTAAATTTTGGATTGCCATACTAGAAATATGCATCACTGAATTAGCTTCACATATTCAACCTACACATCATTCAACATGTTCATATGCAAAGAGTGCTCTAATGCACAAACTCAATATTCTTGGACCACCACATCTTAAATTTGTGCATCATCATACACACTATAAAATAATCAATCATACTCATGTGATACGGCCCCTCTTTGAATTTGGATATCCGTCGAGCTATTAACAAGTATGGATACAATCTTTTGCTAGATAGCGCACACAGGCATCTCCAATGCAAGTTAAGTTGCACACGGCTGAGCACAACAACAAATCGTATAGGAACTTGCTGGTGATGTCTTAGTGATCTAACAACATTAACGCACTGTGATCATTGCAAAATTTTTCCTCTTGTTTCTCATTTGCCTTCTCTTTGCCTTTCTAGCCTCTATTCCCTTTTTGAAGGGGTATAAAAGATAGAAAAGAAGAGAGAAAAGAAAATAAATAAGAGAGAGAAACTCTTTTGTAAAGGTCTCACTTGACCTAAATTTTGAAAATGTTTTGAAATTACTCACCTCCATTTTGAAAATTTGCGAGAAAAAACTAGAGAGACGGGATTCACTCATCGGTACGAGGTTCGACCGTTCCTAGCGCCTTTACCAGGGGTAATCAAACAAAGGATCGAACTTATGCCTTTTGCTTTGCCTAAATATTCAAAGAATCATGCTTGTGCGAATGCAAAGATGTATGCTCTTTTAAGAAGAATAATTCAGAAATTTTTGAGATTTTTTCCAAAGATTTTGAAATAAATTTGAGAATATTATGAAGAAATGGTTTTTAGAAGTTGAAGATCGACTTGCAAAGAGTTAGATTTTGAATCTAACTTAGAACTTGAATAGATATAGAAAAAGAGACTTGAAATTCCAAGTCTTGGAATAATCAGAGTTTGGAAAATGGATTTTGAATTGAATAAATGAAAAGAAAAGGTGATTTTGAACTTGAGATAGAATTTTTGAAGAAAAATGAAGTTTCAAAGTCAAAATGAGCTTTGAATTTGAGTTTTGAATCTAGATTTCGAAATTAAGATAGAATTTGAAAATGAAATTGAATTTCGGATTTAAAGTTTGAAATCATAATGGAATTTGGATTTAAGAAATTCAAATGAAATTTGAAAATAAAATTGGATTTAGGAAGTCTATATGGGATCTGAAAATGGAATTGGATTTAAAATCTGGAATTCTAGATGGAATTGGATCTGAAATCTGGAATCCAATATGGAATTTAGAAGATGGATATGGATTTTGGAAATCCAGATAAGATTTGAAGATGGATCTGAATCACGAAAATCCAAATGGGATTTGAAGATAGATCCAGATTTTGGAAATCTAGATGAGATCCGAAGATGGGTCTGGGCCATGGAAATCTACATGTGATTTGAGAATGAAATTGGATTTTGAGAACTCAGGTAGAATTTGGATTCAGATTCAAGAAATCTAGATAGAACTTGAAGATGGATTTGGATTTAACCCTAATCTTAAAATTTTGATCCTTAATTTCAAAGTGATTTGAAAACTCAGAAGATTTCAGAAAGAACTTGGATATTTTGGAAATGTAAAGTGAAGAATAGAATAAACTTGATTTAAAACTTAAATTTTTGAAATCAGGTGATGAATCTGGGATTTCAAAGTTGAATTGAACTTTGAAATTCAATCTAGACTATTGAATTGAATTTTAAAATTGAATCCTGAAAATGGATTTGAAATTTCAAAGTTGAATTGAACTTTGAAATTTGATTTGAATTGAAAATTGAATTTTGAATTTAGAGATAAATTTGAAATTTCAAAGTTTAAATTGAACTTCTGAAATTAGGATATTAAAATTTGAAAAATAAGATAGAATTGAGGATAAAAAGATGAATTTGAAATAAGAATTAAAGATTGATTTGAGAAATAAAGAAGATATTTGAAGGATTATCTCAAAATCACTTGAATTTTTGAAGAAAAATTGAAATAATTTGAAAATATGATGTAATTCTACCCTAAATGATGAATGAATCAAAGAATTTTGAAAAATTGGATATTGAAAAACATATTTCATTCTCTAAATAAATTGAAATAAGATTGAAGATATAATACATTTCTGACTATGGTCATAAAATGTATTATAAAATAATCTATATTTAAATTCAGATGAAGAATAAAATACATTTTGGTGCCTTTATAGAGTTTGAAATGAAATTAACTCTCAATATATTCTGACTATGTTCATTGATATATGTTTTGAGTTAATTTCAAGTTAAACTCTCATAAAGGAAGAAAAAAATGTTTAGAAAAATATGACTATTTTTTAAAGAGATCCAGTGTGGATCCAATGTTATCCCATAAAAGATGAAAATCCTAAGTCTTGTTCGCATTTTGATTATGGCCATAAATGCAAATCATCAACTTAGGATTTAATCACCTTTTATTAGAATGGTGCATGTGGCATTCATGTTCCCATTTGTGGATCTTTGAAAAATAAAGGCCAAATGATATGAAACAAGCAATTTATGATATTTGTGTGCTCATACATTCTAATCTAAAGCTGGAAATGGAAAATTCTTATTGATATCTAGCTATTACAATATTGAAATTGAAATTAAGATTACAAGAATCTCTAACTTAGGATGGAAAGTAACATCTTTCATGTATTTCCTGCAGAACAGAGTTAGCCTATATAGAGATGCATATATAGGAAGTCTCATATTGCATTTGGGGTGCCAGTGATGAAATGTCTATGCACATCAGAAAGTGATATGTTGGGTTAATGAGAACCCACATGTGAGAAGATATGCAAATGCATGTATAGAAGGTGAATTTATCATAGTGTGATGATAGAGAGAGTGAAATATGACATATTATGAGTACCATATTCGGGAAACCTCATTGAATGCCCATATAAAATATATAGCAATGATAATAAAAAACAAAATAAAAAAAAAACAAAATAACAGAAGATGCATAAGGCTGAAGCTAAGCATACATGTATGCTATGCTAGAGTAACAACAATATAAATTAAGCTATGCTAGCATTGTTGTGAAGGCTGAAGGTATACAGAGGGAATGTGAGGTCGTGGATGCTTGTGCCAGAGGTGATGACTAGAGATGGTTGGGGGATACATGGGGTATGATGCTGCAAATGACAGAAGATGAGGGTGTGCTAAGTGAAAGTAAGGTGTAACAAAGGTGAAAGGGGCTGGGAATGAGGGTATGTACCAACAGGATGTGTTGTTGTGTAGCAGATGTGGTGTATGGGTTAGATAAAACAGTATGTAATATGCTGAAAACGCAAAGAGTAGGTTATGAAATTGTTGTCTATACAGAGAGTGGTGACTATGAAAGCTTGGTGGATAAAGAAAGTGGAAGGTGTGACTCAGTGTGGTGATTGCAGGGAGTATGAGCTAACAGGTGATATGCAAGAAGATGTATGTTATGATGAAAGGCAGTTGACACAGGTGTCCAATATGAAGGCAAATGGGAGCTTGCCATGGACAGTGACACAATGCAATATAGTGGAGGCTGCTATGCTTGCAGCAAATGGGGGGTGCTAAATGAAGGAAAGCAGGGACTGTGCTGGGCAAGTGGTGTTGCCAGTACAGTGAGTGCGTGAATGTGTTGGGCAACAATCACAATAGGTGATATGCTGGGAGCAGTAACAATGTAGGGGAAGAGATTGTAATAGTACGGTGCAGCTGGGTATGAATACATCCCTGTTACCCTTTTTCGATAAGAAACAAACCCTTTAATCAAAACCGCAAGTTGGAAAAAATAGTGCCATTGGTTGTAAATAGAACCTCTGCATATGTGGATCACACTATATTTATGGATACTCTGTACAATATTCCTCTATTGGGAGTTGAAGAGTTCGATTGCCAAAGCAAAATCCCAACAAATATCAATGAGAACCCTACAACAATAATTGCATCTAAAACCAAACATTTGCACTCAGAACCAAAGTGGACCCTGAGAAAAAAAATGTCTAATGTTAAATAATGCTCATTCTTCCTGCTATATTTATGATGTTGTCAAGATCACCAAACTGGGATGTTTAGAAGGCCATACAAGCTCCAGACAATAGGACATGCCCTATGATACCATCTCCACCACACCGGGACAGCCGAGCGTGGAATCATAAAGCCAGAAAAGACATCCATAATACAATGATTGGGGGTTATTGCAACTGCCATCATGTCTTAGCAGGTGAAGCACAGGAACATGAAGTATGTGAAGAATATATACAAAGAAGAAAAAAAGAAGACTTTGGCAACAGTCCATTCAAATCCTATCCTTGAATATACCATAACTCCATAGACCAGAGTTAAGACATATGACCTTTTAGCAGTAACCTATGCAAAAGCATATGGCATTGTTGGATACATTCCAGTGGCCCTTTTCTTGTAGAATCCAATCCTTTCAATGGGTACGACCGTTGAACAAACGATGCATTGGTTTATACCAATGAATGGGATGGCAACGTACATAGAACTCATCATATTAAACAGATCCTGCTGCCCATTCCCTTTCATGGTAAGGTTCCAAAATATAACCCAAATCTCAAGGCTATGAAGGTTGTGAAGAAACACCTTATGGCTGTGTATGGAGGGTTATTCCCGTAAGACCAATGCTATTTTCATAAACACGCTAAGCATTGAGCAATGAAGGACCGTGAGTATTGAGTTGGAAAGTAGAGATCAATTCAAAATGCAATGTTTGTGTGACTACTATTTCTACCATACGAGCTCGTGCAAGCATACCTGGTTCTTGCAGAGATTCTGAAGGAGGGAAGAGGGCTCTCTTCAGTAGAGGGGGAAGCACCAGAGGAGGAAAGGATCGCTCGATCAAGAGAGGGGCACATGGGGAGGTGAATGGCTTTGAAAACAATTAATATCGAATGTAAGCGGATTTATCTAGCTCCAACATAGAGAATGCAGATCAAATAGAACACACTCTCCATGAAACAAATAATTGTGTCAAATGAGATCGACGATTGATAAAAAACACACAACACCAATTGATGAAACCGAAAGATGTGCGATGCTAATGGAATGTGATTCCAAGATTCACATTCGAATCTCCTCAACCATCAAGTAAAACCAGAAAAAAAATCAGAACCCCAAAACGCAATGCTAGTGAAAAGAGGTGTACAAAGTGATCACAATCAAAGGATGAAAGCGTATATCTATGTTATAACAGAGCATAAACACATGCCTATGATGAAAATGCAGGGACATCACCCCAGGAAATGCAAATCCTCCAGATGAATAGTATATTTGAACCGTAATTTACAGAAGTACACTTTCAGAAGATACAAATTGCAAAAAAAAAATGATTGATCACTTCAATTCGCAGATAAGGCAAACATATTTTTAGAAAATATGAATTACAGATACGAACATAAAAAAAATGACAGAGAGATGCATGGTGAAAACAAGAAACCAAAAAACTGAAGAAAATTTATAACTAAGGAAAGGAAATGTCGGAATCTGAAGATTTCATTGATATTGCACAAAATGGGTGGATCGATATCTACTATATGCAAAACCGACACCACAGTAGTGCTCTAATGAGGTGATTAAACAAGAAAACTAAAAAATAAAGAAAAAAAGAAAACAAAATCAGAAATAACAAAAGAGAAATGGGAGGGGGAGGCTCTTACCGAGTTGCCTTATGCTGCTTTGATGATTTTCTCCAGTCAAACGAGTGTGAGAAGAGGGGAAAGGAGAAATGAAAGGAGGAGGAAGAGAAGAATGAAGGAGGAGAAGGTTCAGGAGAAGAGCGATGGCGAGGTGGAGGATGGATCGCGGATGGGTTTTGGGGACCCCTGCGGCTCCCTTTTTATAATGGAAAGTCGTTAGAATTTTTACGATTTAGGTCCAAAAGCATTTTGAAAATTTTTAGAAAGTGGTTCTTTTTTAAGGATTTTCTAAAAAGATGGTTTAAATAAAAAGAAACTTTCAAAAAAGGCTTCTAAACCCATATTTTGTATTTTCTTTTCTATTTTTTTATTTTTTTGTTCTTTTCTTTGTATTTTTTTTTTTTGTGTTTTTGAAAATAAAACTCTACAACTATGAGAAAATGAAGGATTTTAAACTATTTTTGCAAAAAAAATGGAAATATTTACAAAAGAAGCATTTTCTGAGAATTCAAAGTTAATCTTTGAAATTTTCTTAAGAAAATAGGCTTGGATACAAGGTTTCGAAGAAATATTTGAGTTTTGGACCTCGAATTGAGGAATATAGAATAGTGGATCCAAATGGATACTGGATGGACTGTCTGAGCCATTCAAAAAACTATTTTTGGTATTTTTGGAAATTAGATAATGAGGCTCAGATTTGGATTTTAGACACAAGGTCTAAATCCAGAATTGAGTCAGATATAGAAAATGGATTCTGATTCCAATGAATTCGAGAAATGACTAGAATTTTAGCTCAAAATTGACTCAATTACTTAGAAAATGGGGGCCAGGGGCAAAAAGAGAATATTTACAAAATTTTAAAAAATTTGGGGTGTTCACACGCACACAGGCGTTCCAGTTGCTTAGCTTATGTCAAAGTAATACTCGAGTGACGACTAGATCTCCAACTATGATGTCCGACCTGCAGTGGAATGTAGTTAATGATCTCTTAGACAGAAATAGCAATCAGAGTTGCTAATGCACTTAGCTATTTGGAATGGCAAGTGACTGAGATTGGCTCAAGTCACTGAGGCAATCAGCTGATATCTGATTAGTTGCATTCCACTGAGGTGTGTTCCCTGTTGTAAAATCTGCAATAGCTCCCTGCACGATTTCAAGCTTAAACCAATACTTCAATAAATCTGGAAGTTGATTTGATTACACTTAGCTGAAACCGTGTGATCAATGAAATTAGATAATTCTAATTACACCGAAAACAAATTCAGTATCTCAATTTCTTGATCAGCCTTAGCTGCTTGCTGTTCAAATCTTAGAAGTACTGAACTCTATAGAGATTATGATGAATAGCGATGGATGTTAGATGTGATCTTCCTCAGCCGATGGATGGACTAAGGAAGTCGATCCTCACTTGGAGGCCTCTCCCAAGATGGAGCCAAAAAGAAGGTCTTTTATTGAATGAAAACTTGTTACAGAAAAAATGATCCAGAATATTCAATTACAAAGTCAAAGCACTATTTATAAACCAGTCGGAAGTGTGCGCCAGCTCATTGGGTGGCCCACTGATCCAAACCTGTTGGTGATGCCCTTATTTCCAAGTTGCAAACCACTTACCCTCTGCATGTGTTGACAAGTCACTTGCTGACTGAGCTGTCCTCTAGTGTTGTACACGCTTTGTTGGTTGCGTTTAGGAACCTTAGTTGCGCTCTCCCTCAGCTGCTTCCATTCTTGCTGAAACTGTTTCAACTAGGCCCGTATCAATCCCCCTTTCTTGAAATGATCCTAGTCCTCTAGGATTGAATTGCGGATATCTATTCTTCATATTATAATCCCACTCCCAAGTTGATGTGGCTTCTCCCTCTCCATCCCATTCTATCAAATTTTTTTTGACCCTTCGTATCCCTCTGCGAACCAACTTGGAATCGAGCACTTTAGTGGATTGTCTTGTTACCTTCTCTTGTACTTCTGCTTGAGGTACTACACCATGATATGGCTTGAGTCGAGAGACATGAAAGACTGGGTGTATGCGCAAATTCTTAGGCAAACTCAATTTGTAAGCCACCTCACCAATTCTTTTCTTCACTTGGTAAGGTCCAAAATACTTTGGAGATAGTTTGGTTATGGGATCCTTGCTTAAAGAAAATTGTCCATGGGGTATGCGCTTTAACCAAACCCAATTCCCTACTTGAAACTCTTTGTCCTTTATGTTTTTGTTATATATTTGTTTCATCTGATTTTTGGTGCTCTTGATGTTTTTCTTACGAATCCTTAGAATTTCATCTCTTTTACGTAATTGGTGATCTACTAGAACAATGTTTGCTATCCCTTCTTCATAAAGAAGAGTCTGAGGAGGGGTTTTTTCATATATGGCTTCATAGGGAGTCATTCCCGTGGTGTTATGGAATGAGGTATTATAACACCATTCTGCCCAAGGCAAATATTTCATCCATTCATCCTGCTTCTCACTTGTAAAACACCTTAAGTATGTCTCAAGGGCTCGATTAACTATCTCAGTTTGCCCATCGGTTTGGGGGTGACTTGCTATGCTAAAACACATTTTTGTTCCTATTGATGAAAAATACTCTTTCCAAAACCGACCAAGGAATGCTGGATCTCTATCATAAGTGATGGTCCTTGGCATTCCATAGAGCTTGGCCACATTTTGAACAAATATTTTTACCACCATTTGAACTGAGTAGGTACTTGGTAGAGGTATAAAATGAGCTCCCTTTGACAGTCGGTCCACTACTACCAAAATCACTTCCTTTCTTTGGGACATAGGTAATTTATCAATGAAATCCATACTAATGTCAGTCCAAATCTGATTTAGAATGGGAAGACATTGTTGAAGACCAGGAGGCTTAATCCTCTCATACTTGCTTGGCAGGTGCGACATTATTTGACATATTGTTTGATATCTCTTTTCATTCTTGCCCAATAGAGCTCATTTTTTATCCTCCAACAAGTTTTGTGAATTCCCTCATGTCCTTTCATTCTAGAGTCATGAAAGTGTTCCATGGTCCCCTTAATAAGAGTTGGATCCTTAGGCACAACCAACTTGTATTTATAGAACAATCTTTCCCCTTTCAAGTTATAGGAAGAATGACTTGTTGGGTCTTCTTTTAACTCTTGAATCATCTTCTTAATTTCCTCATCTTCACATTGTATTTGAGTTATATTTTCCACAAATGTGGAAGAAACATAGGTGATGACCAATATAGATTCATCCTCCATCATTCTAGATAAGGTATCAGCTACCACATTCTCGACCCCTTTCTTGTATTTGATTTCAAAATCGTACCCCATTAGCTTGGTGAGCCATTTTTGTTGAAGTGGTATAGTGATTCGTTGTTGGAGTATGTACTTAAGACTTTGGTGGTCGGTTTGTATTTGAAAATGCCTTCCAAGCAAATATGGTCTCCACTTATCCAAGGCTAACACAATAGCAGGTAACTCTTTTCATATGTTGACAAACTCTTGCTCTTGCCGGATAGAGCCTTGCTCAAATAAAACAAGGGATGCTTCTCTTGTAAGAGGACAACCCCAATGCCAATATCACAAGCATCAATTTCTAAAACAAAAGTTTTTTCAAAGTCGGGTAGGGCAAGGACCAGTGTCTCTACCATTGCTTGTTTAAGCCTTGAGAAAGCTTGTTTGGCTTCTTAATTCCATCCCCAAGCATCTTTTTTAAGTAAGGTCGTTAAAGGATGTGCCATAATTTCATAATGATGAATAAAATGGTGATAACATCCGGTTAGGCCCAAGAACCCTCTTAGAGCCTTTATCGTGCGTGGAGTTGGCCAATTGACCATGGCTTTAATTTTCTCCAGGTCAACTCCTATGCCTTTGCTTTCCACAATATGACCCAAGTAAGATACACTTTCTTGGCCAAAACTATTATTGCTCCTTTTAGCGAAGAGAGTGTGATCTCTCAAAATCTTCAATACAATTTCAACATGTTTGAGGCGTTCTTCCCAAGAAGTGATATAGACCAAGATGTCATCAAAGAAGACTAAGACAAATCTTCTTAGCAAGGGTCTAAATACGTCATCCATGGTTCTTTGGAAAGTAGCCGGTGCATTTATTAACCCAAAAAGCATTACAAGGAACTCATAGTGCCCATCATGAGTTCTAAAAGTGGTTTTCTTAATGTCTTCTTTTGCCATTCTTATTTGGTGATAACCCACTCTTAAATCAAGTTTAGAGAAATATTTGACGCCATTCAACTCATCCAATAACTCATCAATAACCGGAATTGGATGCTTATATTTAAAAGTAACTTCATTGAATGCACGATAGTCTATGCAAAATCTCCAAGTGTTATCCTTCTTGCGCACAAGGAGGACCGGTGAAGAGTATGCGCTAGAACTTGAGCGTATAATGCCACTTTCAAGCATTTCTTGAACTAGCTTCTCAATTTTACTCTTTTGTGCAAAGGCATAGCGATATGGTCTCACACTTATCGGCCTATGTCCTGGCTTGAGTGGAACATGATGATCTTGGGTGCGTATAAGAGGTAACCCTTTGGGTTCTCCAAAAACATCCTTGAAGTTATCAAGGAGCTCACACATATCGCTTGGTGTGGTTTCTTCTTCTTTGATATAACCTTGATTCACAAGAGGTTGAGCTAGGTAAATAAATGTCATGTGAGTAGCTTGAAAAAATTTCAAGGCTTCATGACCATCTACTAATCCACTGTCACCTTCTTGATTGGCATTTATACTTAGCGGTTTTCCGGCCTTGGGAAATGTCATTTCCATGTCTATGAAATTCCATGTGACATTTCTAAGTGTTTGGAGCCAACACATTCCAAGGACTACATCAGCACTATGGATAGGTAAAACATATAAGTCCAATTTGAAATAAGAGCCTTGAATGTTAAGCTCCATATCCTTGCGCAAGCGACTGCATTTGAGATGGCTTTCATCTCCAACCATGACATCAAACTTGGGATGTTCACTAGATTGGCATTTGAGTTTAGTTATCAACTCTTCTTGCATGAAATTATGAGTAGATCTCGTGTCAATAAGAATGTCCACCCTCTTGCCACTTAGATTGCCAGAAAATCTCATAGAGTTAGGGACAACTTTACTTCCCAATGCGAAGCATTGGCCAATCGGTCCTTGACATTCATCAATTTCCTCTTGGTTCAATTCCTCCATTGAATCACTTTCCTCCTCTTCACTTTCCTCCTCTTGTGGTGTCACAATTAAACATTTTAGGGAATTGCATTTGTGACCGGGCATCCATCTGTGTTTACAATTAAAACAAAGCCCCTTTTTGCAAAGGTCATCCATCTCCTCCCTAGAGATGCGATCCACTTTATTTTTTTGAAAATCTTTTGATTTCTCTCCCTTGTTAAATGTAGGCTTTTGTGTGACTTTGGAGTTAGAATTTGCATTCCATGAACTCTTACATATCTCTTGAGTTCTCTTAAGCTTTTCTTCAATAATTCGTACTCAAATATAGTATTCTTCTAGTGTAGTTGGATTGTGAGCTAGCAACTCATGCCTTATGTCATCCTTGAGCCCCCCCATGAAAGAACTTAGGAGAGCTGCTTTGTTCCACTCATTAGACAAAGAGCACAAATCTTTGAATTGTGCTTGGTATTCTTACACACTACCCACTTGGCGCAATTGTTTCATCTCGACACCATGGTTGGTGTAAGGTGTAGGGCCGAACATTTTCATGAGTTCATTTTCTAGGATATCCCAAGTCGAGTATCTTCGTCTTTGTTTCAACCATCGAAACCAACGTAGTGCTTCACCTTCGAAACCCATAAGTGCGCAACACAACATTTGCTCATACTTCACATTATGACTTGTGAAGAATTGTCGCACTTTGTAGAGCCATTCCTTGAGATTTTGACCTGAAAATGTGGGAAGAGGTATTCTCACTGATCTTGGGAAGCTGTGATCCCAACTTCCCTCAACATATCATGGAGCATTGCCATAATGCTCCTCCTTGAACCCAAACCGAAGTCTTTCATCGTCTTCAAGAAATTCGTCCTCAAGGTGGTCACTTTGACTTATTCTAGTCATGCTTAGATTTGAATTTATCTCCTTGGAATTGTGGTATTCCCAATTTTTTCTTGAATTAGGGTCTTGACCCTTCTCATAGAGCATGGGCTGTTCACGACATTCACGTTCATGCATGGCATAGTATTCATCTTCATCACATGTTTGGTAGCATTTGGAACCCTCCCTCGCTTCACACACATCGCGGGCATCCAGCAGACCGCGGCCATCCGGTGCATGGCGCGCATGGACAACACTGCGCTCTTGGGCCATGTTGTATTCACTCTGTGTGTAACGCCCTTTGCGGAAGAGTTCACACGACAACTGCGCGTTGCGTGCATCCACAACATCATGCACGCCTCGCCTGTCGCCCGCCTCACAATTTCCACACGCAACCGAATTACCATGCGCATCATAGTTCCCACGTGCACTTCACATGTCGCGCGCACCATACACGTAGCACACATCGTTTGCGCCATGCGCGTTGTGATCGTCATGCGCATCACGCATGCCATGCATGTATCATATATCCTGTGCGTTGCGGCTAGACAACATTGTGCGTCTGCCAGGGTTGGCAAACACTTCCTTCATGTCGTCCATGTGGCGCACATGAGAGGTGTTCTGCCAAGCATCCGTCTGCTGTAAGCAATCCGCGTGTCAGCCTTTCTTTGTCGTGTTTTGCTCGACATCACATGCACAACAATCCTGCTCACTTGGCTTACCTGTGAAGTCAAGATCCGGTTGATTTGTGCGTGCACCAGACAGATCTGTCTCTGCTGCAGGTGGTCCTACAACTGGTGCAGCCTTAAGCACTTTCTGCTTCTCGTTGGATCGTAGATGAAGCAATACCTCAACAAATTTATTAGTCACTTCTTGTTGAAGTGCAGTGATCCTACTGTCAAATTGATCCAGTTTTACTTTAACTGCAGACGTTCTTGCCACAAGCAGATCATTCTTTTCCTCTAGCTTTTGCTGTAGATTATCAAGCTGATCCTCTTTGAGCGGTGTCTTCGGCGGCATGGCTCTGATACTAATTGATACGGTCCCTCTTTGAATTTGGATCTCCGCCGAGCTATTAACAAGTCCTCAAGTCTGGATACAATCTTTTCCTAGATAGCACACACATGCGCCTCCAATGCAAGTTAAGTTGCACACGGTTGAGCATAGCAACAACGCGTGTAGGAGCTTGCTGGTGATGTCTTAGTGATCTAACATCATTAACACATGCAAGTGTTCTGGTTGCTTAGCTTATGTCAAAGTAATACTCAAGTGACGACTAGAGCTCCAACTGTGATGTCCGACCTGCAGTGCAATATAGTTAATGATCTCCTAGACAGAAATAGCAATCAGAGTTGCTAATGCACTTAGCTATTTGGAATGGCAAGTGACTGAGATTGGCTCAAGTCACTGAGGCAATTAGCTGATATTCGATTAGTTGCATTCAACTAAGGTGTGTTCCCTGCTGCAAAATCTGCAGTAGCTCCGTGCATGATTTCAAGCTTAAACCAATACTTCAATAAAATTGGAAGTTGATTTGATTGCACTTAGCTGGAACCATGTGATCAGTGAAATTAGATAATTCTAATTACACCGGAAACAATATCAGTATCTCAATTTCTTGATCAGCCTTAACTGCTTGTTGTTCAAATCTTAGAAGTATTGAACTCCATAAAGATGATGATGAATAACGATGGATGTTAGATGTGATCTTCCTCAGCCGATGGATGGACTAAGGAAGCCGATCCTCACTTGGAGGCCTCTCCCAAGATGGAGCCAAAAAGTTGCCTTTTATTGAATGAAAATTTGTTACAGAAAAAATGATCCAGAATATTCAATTACAAAGTCAAAGCACTATTTATAAACTAGTCGAAAGTGTGCGCCAGCTCATTGGGCGGCCCACTGATCCAAACCTGCGGGTGACACCCTTGTTCCCAGGCTGCAAACCACTTACCCTCTGCATGTGCTCACAAGTCACTTGTTGACTGAGTTGTCCTCCATTGTTGTACATGCTCTGTTGGCTGCGGTTAGGAACCTTAGTTGCGCTCTCCCTTGGCTGCTTTTGTTCTTGCTAAAACGGTTTCAGCTAGGCCCGTATCACCTGTGTTAATGGTATGCTCTCGTAACAATCGAGTCCCCTTCAAACCGAGCAAAACTCCAAATGTGCCTCGCACACCAACTAAGTCCCTCTTGGACAACTCCAACTTTAAATCCAAGCTTGTATGTATCAAGATGTAAACACCCCAAATTTTTACCCTCATCCAGTGTTTACATTTTATGTATCATTGCATACATTCGACATATCATTTCATTGCATTGCATAGCATTGCATGTCAATGCATCTCATTATCGAGATCCAGAATTCTTGTTTTCAAAATATTAATCCAGATTCGAGTTTTTAAAACTCTTCTTTCGAAATCAATTTCAAAACCTCGGTTTTAGGTCGATGATTCTGTCATTTGCTAACCCCGAGGATCTTATATTTTGAAATGTTTTTCTCAGAAAACAATCTCGATTCATTTTAAACTCAATTTCAATTAATTTCAATTCTCAGATGAGGCCCATTTAGGTGGTGTCGCCTCTGAATCCCTTTTATTTATCAAAAATCTTAAAAATTTTAAAGTCCTAGTCGGATCAGGACTCTGTATTTTCATCTTTTGAATCTTTTTAAAACCCCATTCTGATTTTAAACTAGCTGTGGTCATATCCTTGTCCATTCTTGGCCAAAATTTCAGAATCTCAGTCCAATCAGGACTCTTTTTCTAGAATTCTAGTTGGATCAGAACTCTTTTTCTAGAATCCTAGTTGGATCAAAATTTTATTTTTTACTACCTTTTTACCTGTTTTTAAGAAAACCTATCAAAATCCTTTGTTTTTGGCCAAAATTCTAGAGTCTCAGTCAAATTAGGACTCTTTCTTATAGTTCTAATCGAATCAGGACTCTATCTGTTATAGTTATTTTGCTTGTTTTTAACCAATTCTTTCAAAATCTTTCAAAATGAGTCAAAAACTCAGAGTTTTAGTTTAACCAGGACTCTATTCAAAGAGTCCTAGTTGGATCAGGACTCTGACTCTGATTTCAATTTTGTGAGAATCTTTAAAAAATCCTTTTATCTATCCTTTCAGGAATCAAAATTATTATACCCTTGTCATGAAATTTCAAAATTTTGGGATTTTATCTTAGAATTCTGATCGAATCAGGACTCTACCCCAGAGTTCTGATTGAATCAAGACTCTATCCAAAGTTTGTTTTCACACTTCATTTTAATTGGTTTTCAAAAGCTTTGTTCAAATATCATCATTTGCTTTTCAGAAAATAAAAATAAAATTTCAGAGTCCTAGTCGAATTAGGACTCTTCTTCAGAGTCCTAATCAGATCAGAACTTTGAACCGAACTTCAATTCTATCTTGTTTTACTTGTTTTTTAAAATCCCCTCAGTTGTTTCTCAAAAAATCCAAAATTTATGGGAGTCCTAATCCAATTAGGACTTTGTCCCCAGAGTCCCAGTTGGATTAGGACTTTGTTTTGATTTCAATACTTGTCATCATTTTCACTGTTTTCATAAGTTTTTTCATTTGCTTTTCAAAAATAATCAAAAAAATCTAGAGTTTCAGTCCGATCAGGACTCTGTCCCAGACTCCTAATTCAGTTAGGAGTCTGTTCTGATGTCTGTTTTTACTTCCATTTTCATTCATTTTCAATTGTTTTTCAAAAATTAGGTTATTCTGTAGAGTCCCAGTTGATTCAGAACTCTATTTTAGAGTTCTGATTGAGTTAGGATTCTAACCTTGACTGCGTTTTCTGACTTATTTTACCATTTTTGATAAAATCTTTCAAAAAATTCTTCATTTGGCTTTTAAAATCCTAAAATCTCAAAGTCCTAAAATTTCAGGACTCTAACCCAGAGTTCCAGTTCGATTAGAACTCTATTTTCAAAACTTTGAATTTCAAATATTGATTTTAACTCATTTTCAAAGCTATTTTCAGTCTTTATTTAAATTTTTTCAAAACTGCAATGTGGGGCCCACCCATTTGGTGCCATATCTGGGGGAGTTCTGACCTAGTCAGAACTCTATGCTATTTCAAAATTTTCAATCTCAAAATCTACTTTTAAGTATCTTTTGAAAACCCTCTTATTTTTAAGCTTTAAAATCATTTTTGAAAATTCAAGTGGGGCCCACTCGGGGTGGCACCACATTTGAAGAAGTCAGGGTTAGACTAGGGTTAGTCATAGTTCTAGTTAGTTTAGAGGTTAGGAATCTATAAGAGTCCAAACTTGATTTTAAAAATCATATTTTTTTTTAGTTTAGATTTTAACCTTGATTTTAAAGTTTTAAATTAAGGTTTTTGAAAAATGCCAAGTGGCGCCACATTTGGGAAGTTCCCTAAAACATTTAGAAGTTTAATTGGGGTTAGTTAGGGTCCCTGTAGGGTTAGGAAACCACAAAAAATCATCCTCCCTTGATGGTTTTAGATAGAGTTTGAAAAAGTTAAAGTTAGGTATTAATTAGCCCTAATTACATGGATTTTCAAAAATCTATAAAAAGGGGTCTTTAGAAGGGTTAAAGGGGGCTCCTTTTCTCTCCCAATTTCGTGGCCTCTCTCTCCTCTCCAGCACCTCCACTTTTCGCCATTGCAGCTGAAGCCCCAAGGTGAGTTATTTAATATTATTTTATTATTTTTTATTACTTTTTTATGAATTTTTTTATAGATTTCACCATAGAAACCCTCTTTCATAGTTTAAACCATGGAATCACCATCCAAGAACCTCAAGTTTGGTCCAAAAAGATGATATAATCTTGTTTAGTGCTGTATTTTGAGATTCTAATCCATTAGAATCGTTTACATTATCGTTTTTCATGTTCTTAACCAAAGAAAAATGAGATTTATCCATTAAATGGATTAAATCCATGTTTTCAAAGGTGAAAATAATTTCAGCCATGGATTCCCTGTGTTCTATTATTTTTTTTATCAAATTAATGTTCATTTCATGTCTTCCAACATTAAATTTAATTTTGTTTTGCTGTTATATACTTTTTATTGTTTTTCATTGTTAAATCATGTTTTTTTTAATATTTTATTGGATTTTCATGTGTTTTGATTCTAGATCTGTGAAAAGCATGTTATTTCACATTTAAATCTTCGTTAGAAATTACTGATTTTTTTGTATGTGATACACAAATATGTTATTGAGTTTTTGTAAAAAAATCAGACATTTTGGGATTCGAGAACCCTGCTAATAAAATACAAAGTCAAATCGGGATTTCTGTTGGTTAAAATCATTGTTCAAATTCAAGTATAACTTGTAGATGCGATATTTCTCTTATCCGATATTCGATTTGAGATCCATAAAGTAGAGTGGCTTAGTGTTGATGTAAGCTATTTATTGTAATATTTCATAATTTTTTGTATCTTTTTGATATTTTTCTTCTGCCAGAAAGTCGGATCCATGTTTTGAAACTCGTTATGATTTACTAAAACCTTAATCCAACTTATACTGATCATAGATCTTTAACTGTAGATCTGATTCATGATCCGTAAAAAAAGAATCTATTTATTTTTCTGTCTATTAGTCAGTGATGAAACCTCAAATTTTTTTGATGAAGTCTGTTATTTTTTATTGTATTTACAACCAGAAGTGCTTGTTTTAATCAATTTTATATTCATTAAATTTAAGTCCAGATTGCCGGAACAATATCTCCCTAACCGAAGATGATTTTTCTGCTCTGTAAAATGGAGATTCTTTATTTTTTTGTATACTATTGTTCTATAAAATTTCAAAAATTTCCATGGTGAATTGGTTTCTGATTCGGGTCTAACACTGAAACTGGTACGCGATCGTGGGTAAAAATAGCATATTTTAGGGTTTTAATGCAATTTTTGAATTGGAATAATGTCAAAAATATATTTTAATAATTCCAATCCAATTGTAGGGTGATAACCAGTGCAGGTAGTGATTTTTGAGAATTTTAGATCTCATTTGATGCTTGAATGGATTAAATTACAAAACAGGGTGCCCGTAGGATCCCAAAACACTGCCAAAATCATGATTTTCATGATATTTCTGATATTTCGTGTATAAGTTCATATTTTTAGGGTTTGTTCAAGTTTAGAATCATATTAGGATGCTTCATGTTCAATTTTATGTTCATTTGAATCTTTTTAAACCCTAAACCCAAAGTTTTTACCAAAATATTTTCTGAAAACCCTGGTTTCAAGGCCATAGTCTTGCTATCGGGAGCATTTTGGTCATTTGACCTTAATTTTGACATTCCTAACTTGGTTTTCTCATTTTTAATCATATCATATCATCTTTAGTTCAATTTATCCTTATTTGAATTTCAAAAGTTGTATTTTACAAAATATCTTTCTCAAAACCCTGATTTCAAGGTCATAGTCTTGCTATCAGAGATATTTTGGTCATTTTAACCCAAATTTTGAATTTTCAAATCCCATTTTCATATTTATTCAATTTTATTTCATATTTCATTATGTTTATCTCAGGGAATCATGGAAAAAAGCTTATATCTAGCAAAATCCAGTAATTTCCAGATATTACTGGATAAATCTAGAAAGCTGACATTTCTTCACTAACAAGTTTGCTAGTTTTGCAGGGATATTGAAGACTTTATTTTCCTTTATTTAAATTCAATTAGTGATGTAAATCAAATATAATATTTGGAATAAGAATTTCAAATTCTGCTTAGCTTAGGATTTGCGTTGCATATAGTTTAAACTTTGATATATAACTGTTATGCTTGTCATTCATGTGCATATTTTTGCAAATCCACCATGGTCTACACGAATGGCACGTGCACAAGCTCTTAAGGAGTTGACAAACTTGGTGAAATTCGTATTTATGGCTATAATCAGAATACAAATGAGACCCGGATTTGTGATATTTGTATTAGCCACATTCATCCTACACTCTTAGGCTAACTTCAAAATGCACTGCATTTCTCAAAAATGCAAAAGAATTTTCTCAATTCCTCAAAATCAAGTCTTTATAATCCATATTCATTCATTTCATTCATTTGCAAATTTCAATTCCAACCCAGAGAAATCGATTTTCTAAAAAAATTTTAAGTCATAATATCTTCAATTTCAAAGTCTGAATTCAGAGAAATCAAGTTTTTCCAAAGTTATTTGAAATTACTCAAAAATTGATTTTCACAAAGCACTTGCATTTCTTCAGAAACTTTCTCCCAATCATGATTCACAATTTTCAAAGTGTTATATTTTCCAAGAATTTTCCAAGTATTTCAAATATTCAAAGTAAGCATCATGTTTTCAATCTGCATTTTCTGAAAGCCATATCACATGCCTGATTCTTTGTGCACTTAGGAAATAAAACATGATTTAGACAAGTTGAGCAAAGCTAAGCACACTTTTGATCCTTGGTTTGATTACCTCTGGTAAAGGCACCAGGAACTGTTGAACCTCGTACCGACAGGCGAGTCCCATTCTTCAGAATTATCCCGCATTTTAAAACGGAGGCAAGTTATTTTCAAATTCTTTTTCAAATGTCAGTTTGACTTGCAAAAGTAAAATTTTGCAATGATAACACAAGATCACAATACATGGCTAAGTTTGGTCCTTTATACCAAACACCAGCAAGGTCGAGTCCTACAAACCCACTCTACACTAATATCGGGTTGGATCCCTCAGGTCCCAAGCTTAAAAGCATTAACTTGCACCCAAGCTACAAAAAAAAAATCCTCTCACAAGCACTAGAGTCGACCCAAACCACTCAAGGCTCAACTCAGGCACTACAGGGTTGACCCACACTCACCAGGGATGACTCAACCACTGTAGGGGTTGACCCACACTTAATAGGGATGACTCAACCTCTATAGGTGTTGACCCACCACCTGTAGGGGTCGACTCTGACCTAATATGGGTCAACCCACCCTCTCTAGGGGTTCACCTTGGCTAACACATGGGTAGACTTTGCCTATGCAGGGGTCAACCCACCCTCTGCAGGGGTTCACCATGGCTAACACATGGGTAGATTTTGCATATGCAGGGTTCACCCTCAGGGCCAACCAACAAACAATATAACAATAGGGTGTCGACCCCTGACAATCCTTTATTCATTTTCACACTCTGAAAACTAAACTTTCTTAGGATTTTTTGCCACCATTGTAAGCAAAACAACACCCCAATACACCCAGGAGAAAAACACACAAACTATAAGTATTCTACCACACTTTCCTTAATTATTTTAAGGATTGGGCATCCTATCTCATTCAATATGCACAGAATCATGTCCCGCATGGGGACAAATCTAAAATCAATTGAATTATAATCATAACAAAGCCCAAAACAACATATAGGCACTTTAAATCAAAATCTACACAAGTTACATAATTCCTACGTATATGTTGCACGCCAATAAGCAAAACATGAAAGTACAAGACCAAACTTCGTAATCACCCAAAAACAACAAACAATCCATGAGATTATAACTCAAGCAATGTCCAATCAGTGCCTCAAATCCACCAAAAATGCCAAATCACCAGCTCCTAAATTATTAAATAATCACCATTATAAAGGATTTGAAAATCAGGGGTGTTATAAAGTTGGTCATCTCGTTTTACAAAGCAAAACATATCTGTTTAAGCGTTATCCTCTGGCATTTTTTATGAAGAGGAGTATAAAAAAAAGTTTTCACAAAAAATACCAAAAAAGAGCATTAAGAAAAAAAAGCGACATTATTGGAAAAAGAAAAATGTGAGAAGACTCCAAAAAATCCAATGCTTTCTCTGCAATTGAAGATCTCAAGTAAAAGATGCTCAAGATTTCTTAACCTATTTTCTTTTTTTTGAGCCTCATGTTTAAGAATGATGTGTGTAACCTTCATTGGTATCCCTTTTAAGCCTTGTGATACCCAAAGTTAAAGAAAATAAAAAATAAAGTCATTACCATTTCATTTCTCATTATCGTCAATCACTTAATTCAATAACCCGTGTCCTATTTGATTCCTTCAAAGTCTTTGAAACATGATTGACTACTTGGAAATATTCAATATGGATTTGTTTGATGCAAACCTTGGAGTAAGGAGGTTAAAATTCATTGAATTGAAATGTCTGAGGCTTTTATGCACTTAGAGCTCCCATTTTTAGGACTGAATGGCCAAAAAATCTTGCATTTGAAGAATTAGATTGGCATTCATTGACGCATGAGCTTATATATAACTAGTTGCTTTGAAATTTGAGGGTCAAACAAAATATTTGTTCTAGTAAAGAAGAGCAAGCTTATTTATCTTATGATGACTTTAATTAGTGCCAAAAAGCTGAAAAGCGAAGTCAAATCAATATTGGCAAAGAATCAAGCTACTGTTGAGTAATGCAAATTGCACACACTAGCTTATGCACTCACTCTTCTCATGTTTGCAACACTTCCTAAGGCAATCATCTAGCAAGATGAAAATGTTGATTTTCAAAATTTGTTTTCAATTTTTTTTGCAAAGGGTGGTTCCTTTTTTCTTTTGAGAAAAAAATGGAACAACATTTTTAGACTTAGGTCATCATGTGCATTGCATTTCATAAGTCCTACCATGACAACTAGCATTATGTCATGCACCATTTCCATTTATAAATATCATCTTTGTCTTGTCATTTGTTTATCATAAAGCTCTTTAACATCATGATTTGATTGTCTCATCCATAGCTTTCATACTGCAGTCATTCATTCATTCATTTGACCCATAAAGGTCTACAAGTTGGTCCTACCATAAGATTATTTTGGCAATTTTTTTTTGCAATCTTTATCAATTTTATCCAAATTGAGTTTTTCATAATGCCTAGATCATTGTCATAGATTTTGCAAGAAGTGTCATTTTGAGTAAACTGATGCTTATCTTGTTCTTTCTCTGATTGTGCTTGATCTAATTTTTTTAGGCACCTTCAGCTTTGGGGATATACACGTATCCTATCAACAAGGTGGTTTTTCCTTATCCTGTCGGTCATCCCTTTCTTACTTCTTGACTTTTTTTTTTTGGCCCTTGACTTATCTTTTCTACTTTCAGGTGTTGTGGAGGCCCTATACTTGAGAGGAACGACAATTGTTGGGGGTTGCTATTATTCTAGATAGTGCCCCTTGTGTGCTTCTATTCAACAGGATTGAAGAACCTTATTATCTTGATTTAGTGATGAGGCAGTTTAGTCTTTGTCAATTGATTCCTCCTACACTAGGGTTACAAAGGTTGTTCATAGCTCCTTAGTTCGAGGCAGGGTCGAGAAGATATGGTCAACATGGCTAGCTTGAAAGGCTTGAAGCAATCCGATACTTTCAAGGATTGTGTGGGAATGACTTGAGGATGACTCATAGTATCCGAGATGGTACTCTTTAGTGCAGTTGGGCCCACTCTACAATATATTGGTTCTAGAGGGAGCTCAGGTAGGACCAGGACTATCTGTTCCAGAGTAGGCAACAACAAATGTTTCTGGTGAATTCTAGTCGGGAGAAGATCAGGGAGCAATGGGTGGTGCAAACTTCTTTTCCTATGAGGAATTAGGGGTCAAGCCACCAATATTTCATCTAGAGCAAGCACCGAAGGAGAGATGGACCAGACAACCTTCTCAAGAGTTTGAGGTATTGTTCTCGTTATCCTTTATTTTTGATGCTTTTTGCTTTTGAGGTTTGCAACTCTAAGCTAACTTTCTTTTGACTTTCCTTTTCCTTATAGGAGGAGAGAGATATACAAGGTGATACAAATCCAATTGAACATGTATCTACATAGGCAAAGATTGGTTTGGATCTTGAAGAATATGAAACCGCATTAGCAAAGCTTGGAACAAGGCCTTAAGGGCCCGTATCCATAGTAGCATTAGACGAAGCAGATTGAAAAAGCCCCGACCCTATCTTGGAGGGATCTGGATCTAAAGAAGGATTGGAAGGGCTAGCTGGACCTAGCGGGACCCACATGGAGGTCGACCTCCCCTTAGAAGGTGCCTAGATGAAAGTGTGGTCACTACAAGAAATCTGTGGATTAGCGATGACCTTAATCCGTCGCTAATCCATCGTCAATCCGTCTCTAAACAGTTTAGCGACGGATCAACATCGACTTAGCGATGAATAACTTCCATCGCAAAATAATCTGTCACAAATTTCGTCGCTAATTTGAGATGAATTAGCGAATGTCATGATTCGTCGCAAGGCTGTCATTAATATATGGAGATTTTGGTTTGGCGACGGATTAAAATCTGTTGCTATTGTAGCGACGGACTTAGCAACGAATTAAAATCCGTCGCAAAAACATTGGCCGATTCACTTTTACGATGGATTAATATTCGTCCCTAATCTATCGCTAAATTGGACGCCGATAATAAATAGTGATGGATAATATCTGTCCCTAATCTGTCGCAAACAATAAAAAAAATTAAAAAAAAAATTGTTTAAAACATAAATATCGAGAAAAAAATTCTCGTGATACAATTTATATTTCCTGTACAATTTATATTTCCTGTGTATAAAAAACAAAGTACACATAAAAAATATATATAAAAACAAACTAAAACAATTTATCGATCCATTATAATCCTCGCCAAGTTCTAATTATTTACAAGTGAACATTTACAAAGAGTTTTTTTTTTAAACAATAAGAAGGTACAACAAATTCAACACATGAATCTAATCATCGCCAAGATTTTGTGTGTCATCTTCTTCATTGTCTCGATCTGACCCTTCAGCTCCTCTACGCTGATTATCTCCAGCATCCTATAAGAGAAAAGAAATGTTAGTATTGATAAACAAAATATAATGAAATAAATTATATGCAATGCACATAAGTTAAGGCAATCAAAGTAACATGAAATCTAACGACATGCAATACATCACATGAAACTTTCATATCTGAGAGGCACCTGCAGACGAAGTTCCTCTGTCCTGAAAAAAGTTGCACAACTCTTTACGGACTATGTCGAAAATTGTTTCATGTAAATAGTTACGCATTGTGTCCTTAACAAGCTGGCATACACCATCCCAAGAATTAGGTGGGTCAGTCGGATGCTTGGAGTTGATGCTGAAGGGAGAACTCTGTGAGCCGTGACTGGAGGAGGCAACAACTGGTGAGGTATTCATATTACTCCCAAACCTGAATACACAACCCTTTTTGGGTTAACTTGTTACAGTCACCCATGCTGCACGATAAAAAAGTGGATGTTGAGTGGAGTCATCGTCATATCGCTCTACTATCTATTGCTCATATGACTCCTACAAAGTAATGATTACAATATGAATTAATAATTAAGAATTACAATATTTAAGATAACTTGTATATTATAATGTTTATTAATATAATAAATATATGTCATTGTCGTTCTTGCCTTCTCTGATACGAACTCTTCCATGGTCTTACGTTTATGTGTTTCAACAAACACATCCTTGTATGACACAATGCCTCCTTTTTCTGCTTTCTGCGAAGTTAAATGATAAAAGAATTATTTAACAGGTATGCAACAATACTGATAAAATTGATAATATATATATTGATGAGTTACCATTTTCTTCAGGTGGCTCCCAAAAGTCCTAGATCCACCTGTGTGTAGATGGGCATTGAGCATTTTTACTCAGTTTTATGCAGCCTTCGCTGAGCGGTTTCGAAATTCATGCCCCGCCCACTTGTCGCACATTGCATCCCAAACATTTGACCTGATAGTAGGAGTTCATGGCCCTTCCACTGCAGTGGATCATTTATCCCACCAGATGTTTTTCTTGTTGCAGTCTTCATATTGTGCAGCATGACAGCAAATCAACTGGTAGCCACCTTCTGTCACACATTTCATGCATCTTGCTACTCCATCGTAGTCGCGAAGCGATTCGAAAACTATAAATATTTTAAGAAAGTTAGCAGACATGACTATACCAAAAAATTAAATATGAAACACATTAACTATGAGAAACGACTGTATACCATGAATAAAGACCATATTCTGTCCAACACATCTTTCGGGTACTCTTTTCATTGAGAGACTGGTCCTGGTAGATGTTGAACTAGTGAATTTTTAATCTCTCGTATTACTTCTTGTGGCTCGAACCTCGCACTGTACATGAATTGATACACATTAACTATCAATATATAATATTTATAAGATAAGTATAGGATAAGTGAAAATATAATACTTACAGTTGATTATCGATATACACTATTTGAATGGATCTTTTTGTGTCAGACTGAGAACACCCTATATTTAGCGTTGTCTCGTGACTTGTATGAACAACTGGTGTTGGTGGGTCATGTGCAGGCGAAACATCATCTGTAGAAAAATGAGTTAGAAATTCACACAACATGCATTTAAACTAATCAAGTATATAATTAGTTAAATGATATACCTATCAAAGCAGCCCATGCAGATGAAGGTTGAGACTGGTTATCACTGGGTGATCGACCACTGTAACCGCCACGAACCATATTCTAACAAATAAAAAATATCATGCAATACATTCAAACATTGCAATACCTTCAAATCATTACAATACATTCAAATAATTTAAATCATTCAAATCAAATATTGCAATACATTCAAATCATTCAAACACGTTATAATATATTCAAATCATAACTCTATATGTATCAAAGATACATAATCAAAGAATAAAAAATGTCATGCAATATATTCAAACATTGCAATACCTTCAAATCATTCAAATCATTGCAATATATTTCAATACATTTAAATAATTCAAATCATTCACATCAAATATTGCAATACATTCAAATCATTCAAACACGTTACAATACATTCAAATCGAAACTCTATATGTGTCGAAGATACATAATCAAAGAATAAAAAACGTTATGCAATACATTCAAACATTGTAATACCTTCAAATCATTGCAATACATTTCAATGCATTCAAATAATTCAAATCATCTACATCAAATATTGCAATACATTCAAATCATTCAAACACGTTACAATACATTCAAATCATAACTCTATACGTATCGAAGATACATAATCAAAGGATAAAAAATGTCATGCAATATATTCAAACATTGCAATACCTTCAAATCATTCAAGTCATTGCAATATATTTCAATACATTCAAATCATTCACATCAAATAGAGGTTTGTATTACAAGATTTATTTCACTAGCTCAAGAATTTTTCCTCATCACTTGTTTGACTTTCATATTCTTCTTCTTCCTCCTCCTTTTTTTCATCTTCTTCATTGGCCGCTCATCCACTTAGTATATCATTTGGATCACATTCTTCCATGAATGTTCCATCGACCAATGGAGATATGACATGCATACCATGCGCAATATCGTGACCATAAGAGAAGTCATAAATATCATCTAATTGATAATAATCACTCTCTTCAATTAACTTGTCTTCTTGTAACTGATCATACTCGGGGTATAGTTTGGACTTCACCTTGCAATACCCACCATTCATTTCTATCTAACTTCTTTGTACTCGGATATAAAGTATAGTAAACTTGTTGAGCTTGCGAGGCTAATATGAATGGTTCATATGTTCTAAACCTTGATTTATGATTCACCTCCACAATGCCTGAGGCTTTGTCTACTCTTGTTGCAGTGGGATCAAACCAATGACACTTGAATAAAGTTACCCTATTATTTATGCCTAAGTAAGTCAAATCCATTATTTTTTCTATAACACCGTAGTGGTCATGTTCATTTTCACCGTAGCTGCTACCCTTGACACACACACCACTATTTATCATTGACTTGTTTACACCGTAGTCTTTTGTATGGAATCAATAACCATTTACGATGTACCCATTGTAACATTACACAGCTTTGGTCAGACCATTTTTGTAAATCACATATTCCTTGATCTTTAACATCACCATGATGGACCTATAAACATAAACAATGACTGTGATTATGACCAATTAAGTAATTTATTGTTATTTACACAGAGACAACAATGTATGTCATCGTCCTTACCAACTCTTTCAACCATGACACAAACTTATTTTCACGTTCTTTTTGTACTTCTGCATCAGTGAGATATGAAAGTTCACTTCGCAACTCCAGATCAAATCGTCTGCACTTAACAAATACTTATATTACCGCACCATGTATGAACATATAGAACATAAAAGGATATAGATTTGTGTTGGGTCTACATATATTTACTCGATGTATGGGTCGATCACTCAGCAATTTAAAAAGATATAGATTTGTGCTGCATCTTGCTCTCGATCTTCCAAGAGTCTTGATCGGCAACTGCCAAAGGCATGTTCAAGTGGTTGAAATATCGACAGTTTGTCAGCTACAGTAACAAACTTATTTTCACGTTCTTTTTGTACTTCTGCATCAATGAGATGTGAAAGTTCACTTTGTAACTCCAGATTAAATCGTCTGCACTTAACAAATACTTATATTACCGCACCATGTATGCACATATAGAACATAAAAGGATATAGATTTGTGTTGCGTCTACATATACTTACTCGATGTATGGGTCGATCACTGAGCAATTAAAAATGATATAGATTTGTGCTGCATCTTGCTCTCGATCTTCCAAGAGTCTTGATCAGCAACTGCCAAAGGCATGTCCAAGTGGTTGAAATATCGACAGTTTGTCAGTTACAGTAAATTATTCTCCATCATCGTTACGAGGTGGGCATGTGTAACATGTTGGAATGTAAGGTTCAAAGTACATAGATGAGAAATTTGAAATCTCTTCTAAAGTGCATGCCTCACAAATAGCGCTCTCTACTCTTGCTTTAGTCCAAACCTTTTTTTTTAGGTCAAACATGCATCTGTCAAAAATATACATATTAGATTATAATAAATTTCTCAATAGCATTGAAAAGAAAAATATAAGAAAACATATACCTTTCAAATGGGTACATCCACCGATATTGCACAGGACCATCAACCCTTAGTTTATATGACAAATGTATGATCAAATATTCTATAACATCGAAAAATGCTGGCGAAAATATCTTCTCTAGTTGACAAATAATAGTGGCGACAGAATCTTCGAGATTCTTTACCTCAGATACTACGACTTACAATACGCACAATATCCTAAAAAATCTACTCAAATCGGATAATACCCCCCATATAGGTTTGTCTAACATATCATGGAATGCTAGGGGTATCAACCGTTGCATAAAGACATGATAATCATGGCTCTTCAACCCATATAATTGTCTCTCATCTATCTTCACAGCCCGAGCAATATTAGAGACGTATCCATCTGAAAATCTCAATTGTCTTAACCATTGACATAATTGCTTTATTTGATCTAGTCCAAGTACGTACTTTGCCTTTGGTTTATGTACTTTGTCATTGTACTCTTTGAGTTTCAATTCTGGTCTTTTACATATTACTTTTAAATCCATACGAACCTTTGGATTATCCTTTGTTTTCTCTTTCACATTCATTGTTGTATTGAACATATTACCAAACACATTTTTTTTCACATGCATCACATCCAAATTATGTCGTATTAATAAGGTCGGTCAATATGGTAGTTCCCAAAATATAGATTTCTTTGTCCAATTGTGATTCTTCCTAAATCCAAGGAATGGCGTCGAGCTACAAGCATCTGTCAGTCCATATGAAAAGTATCACAATCTTCTTAAAATCTCTATGCTAGACAATCTTATGGGTGGACCTTCCATTTCAGTTGTGCCTTCTCGAAACACATTCCTTTGTCGTCGGAATGGATGGTCGCTGGGTAGAAATCGATGGTGACACTTAAACTAGCATGACTTCCTTCCATGCATCAATCTAAAAGATTTTGTATCATTCGTGCAGTACGGACATGCCAACCTCCCATGTGTGCTCCAACCAGATAACATACCATACGCAGGAAAGTCACTGATTGTCCATAGAACAACAACCTTCATATTAATTTTTTTTATGAGCATCATACATGAGAACACCGTCATTCTACAGTACTTTCAGTTCATCAATCAATGACCTTAAATATACATCAAGATTTTGACCCGGAGAGGTCAGACCAGGGATCAATAGAGACAAGAAAAGATTTTGACACTTCATACACAAGCTTGGAGGAAGGTTGTATGGAGTTACAAATACTGGCCAACACGAGTATGAAGTTGATCTACTACCAAATAGATTAAATCTATCTGTACATAAACCGAGCCTAACATTTCTCACTTCCATTGCAAAGGTCTGATGAGTACGATCAAAGTGCTTCCAAGCTTCCGCGTTAACAGGATGCATGATCTTATCTTCATCATATCAAACTTTATTTGCATGTCATCTCATGTGTTTAGCTGTCCTCGAAGACATATACAATCGTTGCAATCTAGGGGTGAGAGGGAAGTAACAAAGCGACTTGTATGACACTTCTTTTGACATCGTGCTACCATTGCCTCTTGTCTTTGGCTTGAACCGAGGATGCCCACATGACAGGTATGATCTGCTATTTTCTTGATCTTTGAAATACAACATGAAGTGATTTGGACAAGTATCTATCTTTTGATACCCCATACCTAGAGCGTTGACCATAACTTTCGCACGATAGAAATTTTGTGGCAATTTCTCATCCTTAGGCAACATACTCTTCATAATAGAGCACAAATGATCAAAACATAATTGACTCAAATTAAACTCGGACTTTAAATTCAGTAGTTGAGAAACTGCGAAAAAGATAGTGTGACTCTCGCAACCATTCTAAAGTGGCTCATCAGCATCTCTAAGTAAATCATAAAATCTACTATTTGCATCGTTTGGTGCTTCTTCCTCTACCCTAGTTGTTACATCACTAGGACCTATAGTAGAACCCAGCTCTAGTCTTGCGACATCAAATATCAAATTCATATATGGATTATCGTGCACCACATCCACCCGTGCATCAAAATTGTTCTTAAATTCTTCACCATGAAACGTCCAATTTTGATAATCACTCACAAAACCCTTTCTGAATAGGTGATGTCTAATGCCATGAGGTTCTACAAATCGATTGTTCTTACAAATCTTGCATGGACACCTAATTCGACCTTTGGGATCCACTGTACTAACACTTGCCGTTGCAAATTCAATAAAACTTTCAACATCATCCATATATTCAAGCGATACCTCATTATCAACTATCCTACGATACATTCATTCACAGTTTGCAGTCATTTTGTCGTATGATGTTATGAATATTATCTTAACCAGTTAAAAGAGAATCATCAGAGTGCTATGATGAAGAAAATATCAAATTTATCATGCATTCGTGGTAGATGTAATAATTTAATATATATATCACACACACACACACACACACACACACACACACACATATATATATATATATATATATATAATGTCATACAATTACAAGAACTATGATGCATGCATTGATAACTTAATATTTTCATGTGCAAACTATTCATAACACAATACATTCATTTGAAGCATGTTTTCATAATACAATTTCACATGAAAGCTATAATCAAATTGAAAGTAACTTCATGCAAGCATGGATACAATCACATCAAACATTGCAATACATTCAAATCATTTATATCAAAACAATGCCAAACATATATCTATAGTAAACACACTCCAATATTCGGCTAACTACTACCATGACTAGCATGAAATCCAAACTTCAAAAATAAGAACACTTCTATTTTCATACATTAAAATCATGCTCAGTATGATCTCTGAACTCTATCAAAGCAGTTCTAGATATCCACAACTAAGTGAGTGTGTGAACAGAAAAGTGTTGCATCCAAGAAATTAAATAACATGTGATGCACATGCATCAATTACTCACCACAGGTATTTACCTAATTTGTATTGCTTTTGTCACTTACTTACCATGGGTGGTGGGGCACAAGCGGGATCCGTTGAGAAATCTGCAAGAGACACTATGTTAAAATGAAGTTTATTATCCGATAACAAGGAGGGTGACGCCCTTCGTCGGAAACGAACCCGGACAGGGAGACACAACCCTCTGGTGAAAGCGACACAGATAGGGGCACTGCCCCTACCGACAATAAGGTCAAGGCAGGGAGGTTTCGCCCCCTCCTGTATCAATCATGAGGCAGGAGGTCTCGCCCCCTGTCGAGGCAAAATTTTTTGGCAGGAGGATTCGCCCCCTATCGAGGCAAAATTTTCCGGCAGGGGGATTCGCCCCCTGTTGAGCAAAATTTCCTGGAAGGGGGATTCGCCCCCTGCCGGGCCAAAAAGACAAGGGGCAGGGGGGCTTCACCCCCTGTTAAAATTATCGAGGAGAGGGGGGCAAAGCCACCCCCTGCCAGAGAAAACAAAAGGGCAGGGGGCTTCTTCCCCTACCGACCATTCTCTAATAGCGGACAGGGGGGGCCCTATCAGCAAAGTCAAAAGGACAGGGGCGGAGCCCCCTGTCCTGTCGAAGAGATCAAGGGAAAGGGGAGGGCCTGACAGAGGCGATCAGGGCCTCTGTCAGCCCCCGTTGACTACACAGGGGTAGGGAGGGCCCAACAGAGGCTGTCGAGCCTCTACTGGCCCTTCGGCAACCGTAGGGGGAAGAGGGCGGCTACACCATAGGGGAAAGGAGAATGGTTACCTGCGGACGGGGCTCACCGAAAATCCAAAGGGGGAGCAATGAGAGAGAGAACGGGACGAGGAAAGAGAGGTCGACGGTCGTCGGTCAGGCGGGCGGGCCAACGGAGGTCGACGAGCGTCGATCGGGTGGGCGACAGGAGGTTGCCTGGCGGCGGGCAGGCGACGACCGACGACTAGGGATGGCAGTGGGGCGGGGCGGGGGACAAGGTCTCCACCCCCGCCCTGCCTCAAGATTTTATCCTCCACCCCCGCCTCCCTCCCCGGCGGGGAATGAATTTTATCCTCCATCCCTGTTTCATGTCCTCCATCCCCTGTTTAAACGGAGATGAGGCGAGGATATTGCGGGGAAAAGTGGTCGGGGCGTGGATAAGGCGGGGACGGGACGGGGCGGGGCGGGGAAAAGTGCACGTCCATCTCCGCCTCCATCCCCGTTTCATACCCTTCATCCCTGGTCCAAACGGGGCGAGGCGGGGCCCCGCTTTCCTCCGGTCCACTGCCATCCCTATCGCCGACGGGCGGGCGATGAGAGGTAGACGGCCGGGCGGGCCAACGGGGGTCGACGGGCGCCAGTCGGGTGGGCGACGGGAGGTCGCTGGTCGGGCGGGCGATGGGAGGTCGCCTGGCAGCGGGTGGGCGACGACAGGACAACGGGCATGTGATGGGAAGCAGACGAGCGACTGTCGGGCAATTGACGAAACAGAAAGGGAAAAGGGGCTTGCATTAGGGGTTTAGGAGAAATTTAGCGACAGATTAGCGACCAAAACATTTCGTCGCAAATGTGTGACGGAGTAACAACAACAAATTTCTGATGTTGAGCCGTCACGAAGTTGCGACAAAACTTGAGACAGAATTTTGCCGTCGCTAATTTGCGATGGATTCCCGACGAAATTTTTTTCATCGTTAAGTCCGCAAATAATTTGAATGTTAGCGACAGATAGTTTTCTCTAGCTAATCTGTCGCAAATTGGCGACAAAAAAAATCTGTCGTAAATTTTCATCGCTAATTAGAGTTTTTCTTATAGTGGGTAGAGTAAAGGAGGGCTAGAAAATGGTGTCTCTATTTTCCTAGGGGTGTCCAACTTTAGGGTATTGTCAAGAATTTTTCTTCAACTTTTAGATTTTTGTTATGAAGAAAATTGTAACTTATGTAGAGATGTTACTGCCCCTTTACACTCTATTTATACCCTTATTTTGTGCCTTGATGAATTAAGAAATAGAATTGAAGATTTATCTCTCTCTTCTCTCTCAAATTCATCCCTCCTTTCTAGTTTATGCCCCAAGGGTCTCTCTCTCTCTCACGTTTCACTCTCTTTGCAGATGCATCGAGATTAGACCCTCTCCTTGGTCTACCTTTGTCCAAGCTCAGGTGAACGGTGGACTCGAGCTTGGTGGTGGTCAAATCCTTGATGCATCATTCTGCGCCCAGACGACCCCCCCTGAACCTCCAGACCTATAGCAGACATTCTCAAGAGACCCCTCTGTGTCCCAGTAAGTCAACCAACCTTTGCCATATTTTTCTGCTCAAGGTCATCTTTCCACGGAGTGTAACCAAGGTTAGTAGCAAAGGTTTTGATTTTTTGCCCGATACTAGGTCCAACATCATCTGATCCTCCAATATTTTCTAACATGGGTTGCTCGGATTCTGGTCTCTAAGGAGCTGTTGGCCGATCTTGCTCTTGACTAACTAATTGATGCATCGTCAGAAGTATTCTTCCCAAGTCATTTCTGTAGACTCAGGCTGAAAATACTCCCAGATCTGATTGTTCCAATTGTGGATCCTCGCTTTAACTTTACATTCTAAGGCATATTGCCCAACCCAATTTTGATATCCGATCACATTGCCACAAAAGATTTTCACTTGGTTAGTGGAAAAGAATAATCTGAGTGAAGGGGGGTGGGGAAGCAAAAAATAACATATATTAATATAAAAAAACATACAAAATAAAGAGAAAGTAAGGAAAAAGAGAGTGGGGGAGTGAAGAAAGTGTGAAGTGTGTATTTTGTGAGATAGAAAGCAAGGTTATTACAAATGAGAAGCGAGCTTCATCACGCTTCCGCTTTCTGAGTGAAGCGTGACACTTCTCATTTAGAAGCTGCACTCCTCTCCAAAGGAGAAGGTTCATGTAAGGGGTGTCAATGGGTAGGGTTTGACCTGGACTCAATCTATACCAAACCCTATAGGGTCAAGGTTTGGTGATAAATAAGGTCTGATTACAATCTGAGCCAGACCGAAGGGTCCGATTAATATATGGAGACAGGTATGGTTTGTGAAATTTCATGACAGACCCGGGTGCTGACCCAAGTTCTGACTAAGATCCTTAATTTTTCAATGTAAAAAGGTGAAAAAATATTATTTTTCTGGGTATGATCCAGTTCTGATTCATGTAATCCTTATAGGATTCGGGTATGGTTTATCTTATGGTGGTTCCGATTGGACCTGGTACCAATATCTCAATCAGGTATGGGTCTGGTTTCACCTAGGTCTGAACCAAACCCGACCCATTGACACCCCTAGTGCTAACCAAACTAGCTTAAAATTTATTGGCAAATTGATTAGATCGAACCAACACTAGCTCTAAAATTTGAAAAGCCAGTTTGATTCTGGATATAAATACACCTTGGATTTTACAACGAAGTCCGAGCTTCATCAATGAGTTGAGCCATGTGGTACTGGATCAAAAGGGCTAAAGATCAGGAAAACCTATTGAAAAAAGTCAAAATGATGAGGTCAATGTTGATTCCAACCTGAATCCACATATTTTCTTACCTGTTGCTGACCATAGACCCAGCAATGTTTATTATAGACCTGATGGAAATCAACATTATTACCCGGATTGAACAGTATGGATGTCCCCCTCTCCCATTAATGATTTCACTAAGCCATTTTTAACATGAACCAGAAACGACGAGCATGAATTGTTGGATCCAAAGCAAAATATGGTCACGACCATCCTGATCCAGATTGGAATTGAATGAGCATGTACTCTTAAGCCCTTAACCAAAATCGAGATAAATCTAAACTGTTTTATTTTTTGAAATTGAAAGTTGTTAGTCTTCACCCAAATTTCATCAGCTCCAGTACAAGGTGTGGGTGTACATATCTTAACCGAATTTAGAACTTATTTTGAGATCTTAATCAAATCCAATCCAAAACGAGAACCATTCTCGGATCCAATGTCAGGTCCCCGCTGACCTAATTATATTTTTTAATGACAGAACCGATTAAAATAAAAAACTTTACCATGTATATTTTAAAAATAAAAGAACTTTACCATGTTTAGATTCCTCAGCAAATGATAATTAATCGATTGAAAATATAATGATTAATTGGCAAAAACTTTACCATGTATATTTTAAAAATAAAAAACTAAAACTAACATTATATTTCAAAAAGGTTTTTAAATTTTATTAAAATTGGTAATGCATATTAAATAAAAATTAAGAATAATTGCATCTTTAATGCTGGTTGGTTTCCACAAAAATGTTAGGATTTTATCAACTTTACCTTTTTTATATCAACTGTTAACAATAATTTTTATAATTAGTTTAATTTCCTTAAACGATGGGTTTTAGAAATCTCAACAAAGTAACTAAATTCAAAATAGTTTAACTTGAACATCTAATTCCTATTTAGGCATCCATGAAAAGAATCAGTGTTCTAACTAAAAATAAAAATGTAAGACAAAAAAATAAAAACATTAAAAAGAGCAAAAACTTCATATAACAAATTGTGATATTTCCACTATCATAATATTGTTTTTAAAGGTTTTAAAATAAAGTCAGGCTATGCTGCATCCACGTAAATTCCGTTGAGAAGGGAATCACACATGGTAAATGGCGAAGAATCTGCTTTGTCTATTCATCAATTTTGATGAAAAATCAAGATCAGTTCCTCGCCAAAATGACCACTTGTGAGTTGGTGATTTATGGAAGATTTGGCCGATGAATCGCCCGAATCACCAAGTTCGGCTACCATCTTTTAAGGTGGCGTATGGGCATACCCATTTTTCAAGAAAATTGGTATTTAGGATATGGCATCACAGAACTGGATGCTATAATATACTGATTTATTCTAGCCATCGGAACATGTGGATGCATCATCCAAACACCTACCAAGAGTAACACACCTAATGATATCAGACTCCAGTGTTCATGTATCGACAACTGCATCTGGCTCACACGCACAAACCAAGACATGCACATGCAAAAGAGAGCAATTTGGACACCAAATGCCAAACTCAGAGAAAAGAGCGCAAGGGCATGTACTGAAACATGGAGAGTAGTCATGAACGACTCAGACTGCCAATCAAGTCAGGTAAATATGCTATAACTTTAAAAAGAGGGGCATGCATGGTATCACATACAAAGCACATAAACTAAACAAACAAACAGTCCAAGGAGGGGAAGCCCATGTGCCTTCCGTGCCGTGGTGAATCAGAGAAGCATGGGACTACAATCCATGGGGAAGTGGTGAGCAGCCATATCATCAATGTAGTAATGAGGATGAGAAGCGTCCATTACCACAAGCTGCATTTCTTCAGATGGCCGCCAATGCCGCTTCCGCTGATTGATAAACCAGTTGTTGATTTGCTTCTGATCAAGTCCTGTAGATTCTGCCAAGGCCAGCTTCTGTGATTCCTACAGTCACAAGGCCAAAGTTGGTGGAACCATGCATGATAAAGCAGGATGAAGCTAGCTACCAATATAAATTACAATGAGTGGGGTTGGGGTGTTAAACCTACCGATGGATATGGCCATTTGTAATGCCTACCCCACCAGTCAAGCAGCTGCTGCCTGGCCTCCTTTGGCAGCTTCCCTTTCTTCCTCTTCTTGAGAAATTCCTGCTTTAGACTGCCAAGGTATCCGCTGTATCTTTTCAGCAGTTGGTCCTTGAGTTCCCTCTCCTCAGCCTGAGGATCGATACGATTTTCGTTCACATCAACCTCATCCTCGGATGATATGTTCCGATCACCACCTTCATTAAAACCTGCCAACATGCCAAAATGCATATCCGCAAAAATGATGAAGGCCTACTAGAAAAGTAAGATGAATTATATTTATTTTCAAGGACGCTATTAGAAATCGGTTCATTTTGCAGCCTGTGAACAACTTCAAGATGTGAGATGAAATGAAGAGAGAGAGAGAGAGAGAGAGAGAGTCTTCCTTGATCTATTGAAAGATATGCAACCCATTCAATCATAAACCCTTGCCTAACTTGACTATAAAAGATTAATCAACTTTAGCAACTATACGGAGGTAAAAAGCCTTTTTTTTTATTTCTTTTTTTTGCTAAGCCAAGGAAAACCACACGACAGGCCTCTGGATTGTAAAACCCATAACATCCCCCTTTCTACCAGAGAGTACACCCACCTTCGACCTCACAGCAAGGGACACAACCCACAGGTTTGGAATTCATGACGTCCTATCAACTTGGTGGCATTCACAAGCTGCCCCTACCAGACGAGGGGAGATTGAATGGAAGTAACGACTGTATTGACATTAACCTCATATGAGAGATCAATGAAGCTATGAACGATGATCACGAGTTGCCAAGATATTTGATAATCAGCAATTTGTCATAGAGAGAAATGGGTGCTGCTTCAGTGTCAACACCACGCCAAAGAACATTTCAGTACAAATATGTCATGGTAGACTATTCATATGAAGCACATCACAATTGGTGTTTCACCAAGTAAATAGATCAACAGCAGACAACCATGTTCACTGTTACTGTTTGAGGGAAATCATGAAATTAGAAAAAGCAACAGAAAAAACATAATCTTTAAATTTTGCATCAACAAAATCATTAAAATAGTACTATCCTGGTAGGCTCCTTATCATTAAAATAACTCAAAAAAAAAATAAAGTACATGTGAAGAAGATTGACCAATGCAAACTAGTTCATATCTTTGGAATACTTCTCCAACACAGAAAGAGAAGGATACAAGGTGAGATCTCAATATCAAGTAAGCATTACAATTAATTAGAACAATAATGTCACAAAAATGAAGGTGATAGCAGGACACTTTTCTAACATCATATGGTCATATAACGAGGTCGATCACAATATCATGCAGACAATTACTGAAAAACAGCTAAAGAACACTAGAAACGATGGAGAAAAACATAAAAAATAATGCCTTGACCAGTAGAAAGTCTGAAAAGTATGTCTGGGGAGCTATTTTACTGCCATAAAAAATGTAATAGAAGTTTTCCTCACAAAATCAGCTATTTAGTTAGAGATGGCAACACTACACGAGGGAATTCTTACAATCAGCTATTTAGGTAGAGATGGCAACATTACATGAGGGAATCTGATATTCTGGATTCCAGTTAGGTCAAGTCTGACTACTTGAGGAAAATCATGAAGGTTCAAAGATGAACAAGCAAATGCAGGTTCACGGTTTACTGAGTGATCTTGAAAAGGTAGTACTCGCAGCATTGTATGAGGAACCAAAAAATAGTCACTTTTGACTGGAATATAGCTCAAAAATCAAATTGTGTCTACTAATAAGAATAATGGTATCACGATCCAGAAAACAAAGTCCAGATAGCTCTTGTAAATAGTTTGTAGTGAAATTTTGCCTCATAATTTTCTGACAATTCCAAAAAGTAGAAAAAGTTTGTAATAGCAGGTGGTATGAATTGATGGAGACATGATGTTTAGGATTCACCTGGATCATGATATCACTAGTCTTGCTAATTGTGCAAATTTCTTATCTGTTTATATGACATAGTTGCGATCATATCATTATGGAAGCCACACTATCAACTGAAAAAAACTTAACCTTGCCTGAAGAATGGAGGGAAGACAATTATTAAGAAAGAAGAATGGGCATTAAAGTAATCATTGCATAACATCCACATAAGGAAACAGTACATGCAATAGACTCGATCGCCACAAGGTTTTAGCGGTTTAGGGCCCCCAAACATTACCATTGTCCAATCAATTGTACATACAATTTACATAGAAAAACCCATTTTTTAGTTTTTCTTGTTTGTTTGGTACATCTAACCTCAGCTGTGATTAACAAGCTCCCTTTAGTAGGAATCAGTTTAGATTGCTAGAATCCACATTTTTCCAGCAACACAAAGGTCAACAGCCATAAAAATGCCAATTTTTTCTGACTTGCGAAAAAACATGTTTTTTCATTGAAAAACACGATCTAGGGGGTTGATTCACACTAAATTGACCATTCTGAACTACATATATGAAGCCAGATTGAGTCAAAATGACTTGCATCCCCAGATCCCAACTAGAATGTAGGTACAATTGACTGTAGCATATATATATATATACAACAACAACAACAACAACTACGCCTTCATCCCAAAACAATTGGGGTCAGCGATATGAACCAAAAAAGAAATTCATTTTGGGTCTTCCACATGAATCCTTTTCCTCCAATCATTTCTATCCAACGCCATGTCCTCGGTGAAGTTCAAAGCATTCATATCCTTTCCTATCATCTCCATCCAAGTCTTCCTAGGCCTACCCCGACCTCTTTTAACTAATATATTTTCCCTCCAACCTTCTAACTGGAGCATCATTAGGCCTTCGCCGAATATGTCCAAACCACCGTAAACGATTCTCTCGCATCTTATTTTCAATGGGTGCAACACCTACCTTCTTACGTATCTCTTCGTTCCGAATCTTATCTTTTATTGTATTTCCACACATCCATCTAAGCATCCGCATCTCAGCTACACTCATTTTTTGAATATGATGTCTCTTGGCAGCCCAACATTCCGTACCATATAGTAAAGCGGGTCTAATAGTCGTCCTATAAAACTTTCCCTTCAACCGCAATGGCATTCTACGATCGCACAACACTCCAGTAGCACTTTTCCATTTCATCCACCCAACCTTTATCCTATGATTTACATCTCCATCAATTTCTCCATACTTTTGAATGATGGATCCCAAATATTTGAAATAATCATTCACCGGTATATCTTGCTCACCAAGCTTCACTACACTCCCATCACTACTTCATTGCTTACTAAACCGACATTCCATATATTCAGTCTTACTCTTACTCAACTTAAAACCTCTAGCTTCCAATGTCTGTCTCCATAATTCTAACTTAGCATTAACCCCAGCTCTAGACTCATCAATCAAAACAATATCATCAGCAAACAACATACACCACGGTACATTTTCTTGAATTGATCTCGTAAGCTCATCCATCACTATCGCAAATAGGAAAGGGCTTAAAGCAGATCCTTGATGTAACCCAACCGTTATCGGAAAATTGGTTGTCACCCCTCCACAAGTGCGGACATTGGTTACTACTCCTTCATACATATCTTTAATTATACTAATGTACTTGAGAGAAACACCTTTCTTCATCATTGTCCACCAGAGAACGTCCCTAGGTACTCTATCGTATGCCTTCTCTAAATCAATAAAAACCATATGCAAATCTTTGTTCCTCTCTCTATATCTTTCAATAAGTTGTCTAAGAAGATGTATAGCTTCCATAGTTGATCTTCCAGGCATAAAACCAAATTGATTCTCCGATATCATGACAACCTTCCTCAACCTAGACTCAATCACCCTCTCCCAAAGTTTCATAGTATGACTCATGAGTTTTATACCACGATAGTTTGTGCAATCTTGTATATCACCCTTATTCTTATATAAAGGCACCAAAGTACTCTTCCTCCACTCATTAGGCATCTTATTTGTACGCCAAATCAAGTTAAAAAGATTTGTCAACCATTCTAAACCTTTCTCTCCCAAGCATTTCCAAGCCTCGATAGGTATACCATCTGGGCCAACTGCCCTTCTTGATTTCATTTTCTTCAAAGCCTCTGCAATTTCTTTCTTTTGAATCTTGCGCATGAAGTCACGATTTATCTCATGAAAAGGAATGGAGAAGTCTCCAAGATCTTGAGCATGACTATCATTAAATAGCTTATCAAAATAATCTTTCCATCTCTCCTTAATCTCCTCATCTTTGACTAAAACCCTTTGCGTTTCATCTTTGATACATCTAACCATACCCAAATCCTTCGATTTCCTATCTCTCATCTTTGCAAGCCTATAAATATCCTTCTCGCCTTCTTTGGTATCCAACTTGTCATAAACCTCCTTATATACCTTAGCCCTCGCGTTTCGAACAACTTTTTTTAGCTTCCTTCTTTGCTATCATATACTTCTCCAAATTCTCATTATCACGACTCTTACTTAGATTTCTATAACACTCTCTTTTAACCTTAATAGCTAATTTGACATCCTCGTTCCACCATGATGTATCCTTACCTAGTGGTGCACCGCCTTTAGACTCACCCAATACCTCCTTAGCTACTTTTCTCATACCACCTGCTATCTTATTCCACATTGATTCTGAATCCTCCTCGAGACACCAATCAACTTCCTTAACTACCTGCTCTACAAACATTCCTTGTTTAGCTCCTTTCAGTGCCCACCACTTAATTCTAGGATCTATCCTATGTCTATCCCTTTTGCGGCATTGTCTAATTCTAAGATCTAAAATTAAGACTCTATGTTGTGTAGCTACACTTTCTCCTGGTATAACCTTACAATCGATGCAACAACCCCTATCTCTCTTTCTAAGTAGGAAAAAATCTATCTGACTCGTATTAACCCCACTTTTAAATGTTACTAGGTGAGACTCCCTCTTCCTAAACCAAGTGTTTGCTAAGATCATATCATAGGACAAACAAAAATCTAAAATCCTTTCTCCACTTTCATTTCTTTCTCCTATACCATAGCCTCCATGGATATTCTCAAATCCATCCCTACTAATGCCTACATGTCCATTAAGGTCACCGCCGATGAAAAGCTTTTCTCCATAAGATGTCTCTTGTACTACTCCATCTAAATCTTCCCAAAATTGATGCTTAATGGAATCATCTAAACCTACTTGAGGTGCATAAACACTAATAATATTAATAATATCCGTACCTAATACTAATTTAATAAGTAAAATTCTATCACCCTTCCTACGGACCTCAACTACATTATCTATAAACTGACGACTCATAACAATCCCTACTCCATTCCTATTCCTATTTATTCCTGTATACCAAATCCTATATCCCCAAGGTTCTATCACTTTAGCTTTCTCACCTACCCATTTGGTCTCTTGAAGACATAAAATATCAATCTTTCTCCTACACATAACATCTACTAACTCTACCAACTTACCAGTTAAAGACCCTATGTTCCAAGTGGCTAACCTAATTTTATGGTCTTGGACTAACTTCTTTACCCCCACCCGTCCAACAAAGTGAGGGAACCCTTGCCTATTTGACACCACACCCGGGCGCCGGTGTGACGCGTCGCTTCTGGGCGACGACCTAGCAACCCTTGCACATTTATCACTGCCTCCGAGCCTAGAGAGTACAGCGCGTCGCTCAGTAGGGAACGCCCCAACGAAATTCTCATATTGGTTCATTTTCATAGGATATGACAGTTTTTATGCTGGCTGTCACAGGCCTACCGCAACCCTCCTCCTTTATCCGGGCTTGGGACCGGTACGATTGTTTGTACCAAACTTAAACCCCATTATATATATATATATATATATATATATATATATATATATATATATATATATAATGGGGTTTAAGTTTGGTACAAACAATCGTACCTACAATCTAGTTTGAATCTTACAATGGGAGTTGTTTTTACATAATCTAGCATCATAGATGTGTTCAACATGCTAGATTTAGTAGGAAACAACTGTTGGATTATGTTTTTCATTGAAAAATATGTTTTTATGAATCTGGAAAAATTGATGTCTTCATAGCTGTTGATTTTTGGATCACTGGAAAAACCTGTATACAGGTCGGATTCGGATTCCGGCAATCCAAAAGCCGGTTCCCACTAAAGAAACCTGCAGATCACATCTATCGCATTAAATGTGAGGAAAAAACCAAAACAAGGGGGTCCACCCCATTTGCTAGGTCGTTTGCACATACAAACTGTAGCAAACATAAACCCTATATATATTCCATTGAATCTATATAATGACATAATATTGTAAATTCCCTGTTTTTTACTATTTCTTGGTCTTGACCAGGCCGATTATACGTAAATTCTACCTTTGAAAAGCAGGAAACAAGCAATCCAAATTGTGTTCAGCACATGTATAAGGCAACAACCAGTAATTCCATAGAACTTTATTTTTTCCCAGACACCTTGCTTGTCTACTTTTATCTGATTTTTTTTTTAATTGATGTCTCAAGTTACATGTGATCATTTAGTCTAAATCCTGTAGACTTATTTACCTTTAAATAGTAGTTCTCTCTGTTATCCCTACTTGAACCACCTTAATAAAATCCATATCACCTAAATTGTTTTTGGTGATCTTAGTGCTAAAGCATGAACCTATAGAGGGTGCAAGATGGATTTTGGTCTGGTTATCTGCTTCATATATAACAGACTTGACTGATCAAAAGTGTAGTCGAACCAAGCCATTGAGTGTTAGTCAACAACATGGCTAGCTTGGTTTAGATACAACTCACTGACAATGACAACTCTGAAGCCAATAGCATGCTCAGCTTTGAACTTAATAATCAGGTCAGCCCAATACAGGAAAGAAACAACCTTCACTATACAAATTAAAGCATGGGTCAACCAAAATCACCAAACTAGCTTGTATGTCAACATTGATTAGCAGCCACTGTTGGGCAGGTCCATGTCAAGAAAATAAAACAAGTCAAAAAAAGTACTAGACATTGTCCAGAATGCTTCCAAAGGATGACATATTCAAATATAAAATAGAAAATCATCCTCTTGCCGGATTGTGTGGAAAATAAAATTACGGATGACATACTAAATAGAAGAAAATCCTTTAGAACAAGATGTTTAAATTTTGTTCAAAGGAACTAGATATAATCATAACTATACCAAAAGCTCACATGTCACAGCACTAGCTTTTGGTGAATAAATTAAATCAAACTGCATGTGACTAGAAAGACTCAGAGTAAATTTCTGTCCTGTAGGATTCCTTATTGGAACAGCCCATAGGAGATGCCACAAAGCCTACATAAATAGATAAAATGCTTCATAGAGTACAATTAATGCACCACCGCAAGCTGATGTATGATGCATAAATAGGAAAGAACCACAAGTCATACATCCTTTAAAATGATTATTATGGTCTTGGCATCCTGCAGAGAAAGTGATTTCACTGTTCATAGGACACTTCATAATCTATTATCATAAGCATTTGACTGATTACATAATAACACATACATATAAATAACATTTTACACAATTCATACTACTAAACATGCTTTCAGGCACATATATAAAAAACATAATCAATTAAAATTAATTGTGCATGCTTCCAATGTTTCACTGAAAAAATCCCAAAAGCAAAGTAACACACATATATATATATAGATATAATAACTAAACACGTTTTCATGATTTCACAGAACAAATCACACACACACACACATATATATATACAAAAAATAACAAAATATATAAGAATAATAAATGACTAAACTGCCCTGACTAGGGCACCTTAATTGGTGCCTAATTGACAAAATTGGTACCTTTTAAGGTACCCACCTAGGAATTGCAAAGCATAGGCATTTTACCTACACTGACTATGGACAAGTCGGTGCCTAGTCGGGTCCTCAGTGCCGAGAACCAAATTTTACAAACCAGATTGCTTGAACTTTAACTTGTTTGCCCTTGTCCAGTCCTAAATTTTCCAGCAACTTTAAAATTCATAACTCCTTGTTTATTGTATCCTTTGACATTGAAATTTGAACCGAACCTACCTTAAGATGTCTGGAACCACGCCCATCAAATTTGAGATTTTTCTAACGCACCAATTGGGAGAATTGATTTTTCTCTCAAACCCTATCTGAACACAACCACCTTGCCTACCTTATTTAACCTATTTTAAACTTACTCATTCCCGTGTTCAAACCTTTTGAACCCCTTGGGCCAAGCGCGCACCAACTGGTATCAAAGCAAACCCTCCATGCCACCTAAGAAAACCTAGGACCAAACACCATAGATGAATCCCGATTTCATCAAGTTTGCCGAAAAGATCAACTTGGTTGGTGGTGTTGAAAACCGCATGAGCGGTCTCGAGGTCAACCTCCAACAAATCACGAACTTGCTGAAGCAACTCCAAGGGAGCTTTCAAGCCGTGCAACAACAATTCCTATCCACTAACCTTGGAGGAGATTTCTGTGAGGAGCATGATGACTTAGAAGACAAGGATGTGCACGAATCCATTCTTGGACCGCACCCAAGAGAGTGGAAAACAGGCCCTAGAATAAATTTTTTTGGCAATTTCCTTGCACTGCTGGTAAAAATTATGTTTTCCACTTTCATGGAAAGAACCCACATGACTGCATGTATAAGGCCAAACAATACTTTTTAAGTCAAACCATGCCCATCGAAAAACAATTAAGATGCGTCATAGCCAGAGTTACCGGAATCACCTAAGTAAAAGGAGAAGCGCGCTTTAGAAGCGCGAAACATTGCGCTTTCGATTTCGCGCTTCCGAAGTGTGCGGGGAAACACCACTTTTAAATGGAAAGTGCACTTCCCTTTAATGGGAAGCGCACTTCCCTCCCATCACGCTTCCCCGTGCTTCCCCCCCATTTTTTCCAATTTTTTTGTATTTCGTATTTTTTCGCTTCCTAGGTCACTTCCGGTTCGCTTCCTAGGTCGCTTCCGAGACGATTTCTGAATCGCTCCTAAGTGGTCCCACGCTTCCCGCTTCCTAAAATTTTGAAAGTAGCTTGCTTCCCGCTCCCGCAACTGGCAATCATAGTCATAGCTCACCTCGATGGTGAAGCTTTAAGGTGGTTTTGATGGCATGAGCAACGCCATGGGACACCTACCCAGTTTGAGTTTGAAAGAGAACTCCTAAAGAGGTTTGGACCTTCGCCCAAAGTGAACCATGATGTAGAAATGAAAAACATTACGTACAAGGGTTCGTCCAAGAATATCCAGCGGAATTTGAGAGCCTATGTACCATGTGCGGGAATTAGTCTGAAACCGCCTTGATAGGCACATTCGTGGGAGGAATTAGGGATGACATACAGGGTAGTTCATGGCTCTAAGAAGTCATCCTTAATAAAAATACCTAGTCGAGCCCCTGACGGGGTGGAAAACCGCAAGCCAAAAAAGGAGGGAGCCAAAGCAAAATTCGGTTACAAGGTGAAGACCAAATTCATTAGCAAGACCCAAATTAATGGCGGATAGGTGAAACAAGGGTCTAAGCTATCATTGTGATGAAAAATGGGCTCTCGAACACAAATATAAATCATTATGAATGTACGTGTGTGAAAGCATGGATGAAAGTGAAGAAGAACAAGTGTGTGATAATGGTGAAACAGATGAGAAAGACGAACAAGGACATGAAATCTCTTATCATGCCCTTATTGGTGTATCCATCCCAAACTCCATGAGGGTGAAAGGGTGCTTGCATAAACAGTAAGTAGAAGCGTTCATAGACACCAGGTCGACACACAACTTTGTGTGAGAAGATCTTGTGCACTTACAACCATTTCAAATGAAATAGCTTGTGCCCAGGTGTTGAGTTGGATCACTAAGGATCCAAATTCAAATTGGATCTTTACGTATTGCGTAAAGAACAAGTGTGTGATAATGGTGAAACAGATGAGAAAGACGAACAAGGACCTGAAATCTCTTATCATGCCCTTATTGGTGTATCCATCCCAAACTCCATGAGGGTGAAAGGGTGCTTGCATAAGTAGTAAGTAGAAGCATTCATAGACACCAGGTCGACACACAACTTTGTGTGAGAAGATTTCGTGCACTTACAACCATTTCAAATGAAATAGCTTGTGCCCAGGTGTTGAGTTGGATCTCTAAGGATCCAAATTCAAATTGGATCTTTACGTATTGCCTATGAAAGGCGCCGATGTGGCAAGTAACCTTTAAAAGGTTAAATCGATTTTTTGCAAAATAGAGAAGTGTTTTGACAAGGCCTAGAAAACAATGTCTAAAGGTCATAGACCTAGGGAAGGAGATGAAGAAGGCTTAGATAAAACTCTCAAAAGTTATAGAGCTACTCAAGAGGCCTTCCTTTGCATGATTAATGTGAAGAGTCAGATAGGATACGATTAAAAACTCCAATACATAAGGGTCACGATGTCTTATCTCAATGAATGGAGGAAGCAAAATTAAATATTTTATCAATTGTAACTTGCAATATATGGGGCAAGGCATGTAAGATACAAAAAGACAGTAAAAAAACATAGAAGTTGAAGAGGACCATCGAAGAAGATCCAAGTAGCCACCCCCACTACCAAGTGAAGGGTGAAGCGGTCTTCTATAAGGGATGATTCTTACTTACCAACGATGCATTGATCTCATCCACCATTACCACTTGTCTCCTTTGGGTGGTCACGAAGGAGTCTTTAAGACCCAACAAAAGATCAAGGGTGAATTATACTGACCCAAAATGAAAGAATACATGAAGTTCATTAAAGAGTGCCTTGCTTGCCAAGGCTAACAAATATGAGGCCATCAAGTGTGCCAGCTACCTCTACCCTTTGCCCATACCAGACCAAGAGTGGTATGATATTTTCATGGATTTGATTGAAAGCCTACCTACCTCCAACAGAAAAGAAGTCATATAAGTCATAGTTAATAGACTCACCAAAATTTTCCGCTTCATGGCGTTGCCCCAAAAATACTCAACCTAGACTGTAGTTAAAGCTTTTCACCAAAACGTAGAAAAACTCTATGGAATTCTCAAATCCATAGTGTGTGACCGAGATTCCCTTTTCACTAGCCGATTTTTAAAAGAATACTTCAATCTTTTAGGAATCAAGATGAAGTATAGTGCAATATACCATCTCCAAACCGATGGCTAAATTAAAGTTGTCAACTGAACAATAGAAACCTACCACGTTGTTGTGCCAGTGAAAAACCTAAGTCTTGAACGACTACCTACCTTGGTCTGAATAGTCCTACAACAACTCCTTCCATTCCTCTACCTAAATTCCCCCTTATAAAGCCTTTCAACTAAAACCTTGACCTATGAGGAGGAAAGTATCAAATCCCTTGAAATGGACCGGCAATTGAGGACAAGAGATGAACTTTTGCGTGATCTCAAGGATAACTTGGCAAGGGCACAAAATTGGATGCGACAAATCCATGGAAAAAATCAGAAGGATAGGGAATTACAAGTCAAGAATGGGGTTTGGTTAAAAAGAACTTGAAGGCAAGTACAAGAGCAAGAATGGATAGTTCAGAAGCTTACACCCCGATACTATGGTTTGTACCAGATCTTAAAGAGGATTTGACCAACTACATACAAAATCAAATTACCACCATCAGTATGGATTCATCTCATGTTATATGTATCAAGAGGCATATCAAAGTTGGAAAGTTGGGGTTGGTAGGGCACACCCAGGGGGTGTCTTCCCCTGTTTTTGGCCTTGATTGAGGGGGCGTAAATCCCTCTTAAAGATGTGGTTAAGAAGGTGCTAAGAATGTGAATAAGAGGATATGAGTCTGGATTATTTTTGTATGTTAGGATTCCAAAAATAGCCTAGTCAATTTGGAGTCTAAGGATACTTAACCAAAATTAGGAGATTTTTAATATTTTATAAAACTTGTGTATGGGTTTAATGTGGACCTCATGTGCCTATAAAAAGGCCTTGTATTTTTCCTTGTAGGCATGAATGAAAATCAGAATTTCTCTGCAAATTCTCATGTCTTCCTCTCTCTCTATCTCTCTAATTTTTGCCTCTCTCAATCTCTCTCTTTCTCTTCTCTTCCCTACCTCATGTCTCTCTCTCACTAAGGCTTCATCTCTCTTCTTTTATCTCTGGTTAATTGATCTCCAATAGATCATGTGAAGCCTAGATTGGATCCTTGAGTGTTCCCCAAGGTCCAGCCTAGCCTCTACGTTGCTAAGTTTGTGGAACAGCTGTGATCAAACCACCCCAAGCCTTTCTTAGCGTAACAAACCTATTCAACAAGTTCAACCATGTGGGAAAGCCCTTCACATGGTCCTTGAGGTCTGTATAGGTCTGAGTCCCTTCCCCTAATCACCCAAACTTAGTTGAACCTATGGTAGCCTAACTCAACCTACCTAAACCCTGCACCCCTTTAACCCTATCAAACTTTGAAAAATCTCCTAAACCAAACCATAAGAAGTCTGGTTCTGATTTTCGAACCTAAGGTGCCTTAGTGTGTCCTTAGTCAACCCCCAAATTTTCAGGATTTATTGAGTCTCCAATGCCTAGAATCTATGTCACATGGGTGCGGGTGCGGGGGTGCGGCAAAAATATAAAAAATTATATATATATATATATATATATATATATATATATATATATATATATATAGTCCAAAAGTTGGAGATAAATGACCCTGGGTGCATTGACTACAGGTTGACTGCATCGGGTGCGAGTGCAGGTGCGACGCGGGTGCGACACCTAGTTGAAGAGTTCCTGTGGCAGGGTCTAGAACCAAATTTTACAAACTGAATTGTTTGAACCTTAAGCTGCTTTTTCCCTTTCCAATCTTGAATTTTCTAACTTTAAAATTCGTAACTCCTCGTACTTTGAAATTTGAACCAGACCTACCTTAAGGTGTTTGGAACCATCCCACCAAATTTGAGATTTTTCTGCTACACCAATTGGGAAAACCAATTTTTCTCCCAGACCCTGTCCGAACCCAGCCACCCTGTCTACCTGATTTGACCCATTTTAGACTTATCCCGTCGGCCCAAGCACACACCCTAATGAATTATCAATAAGTTCTGACATAATAAGTAGTAGAATTCACAAATGCCTAACAAGTTAACCACCATGCTTTTGAATACATAAATGCTAGGCCATCTCATAAGAAAACATTTTTTGAAATCTCTTATAAGGCACGCCTACTAATGATAAACTCCTCTATGAAATTTTTACATGCAGAATGAAACTAATGCTTCAACTGTATGAGTGTCAATGGATTCTTCTTATTCAAATGCCCAATTAGATAAAAAGGTTCACTCTAAAACATAATAAACTATTGCTGTTAAAAATGTATTTAGCAAAAACAACAAAGAACCCTAACATTATTGTAAGTTCTGGCACTGCTTTCATTTTTAACGATTATGTATCAGTTAAGTTTTTCCATCTAATCTTTTAAGGTCTGAAATAAAATCATTAACTAGACCAACAACAATGGAATTGTGTTCCTCTAAAAAAAATGGAATTGTGAGTAAAACTATCTGCTAATGGTAACTCATTGGTCATTAATGCCGCCTCACATATTTCATATGGTAAATATTGTCCTTCAAAAATCAGATAATAAGAGTTTAGGACAAATGTTCTCGGAAGGATGCTAAAAGATAACAATACAAGGCCAATGAATTGGACTAATGACTATTAAATCCCAAGCATCGTGATTGGAGAATGCTACCACAATTGTGGTAAGAAACCTTAAACATATTGAAAAAAGGTTATCTGTTGTGGTCATGCCTGCCATGCTCAATAACCATGAAGCGAAATAGATAATAATATTTAGATGCAAAATCTGTCTCTATGCACATGTAAATCTCAAAATGTGTCAGTAAGTTTGAACATTCTATAACTAACAAATATAGTTAGCCTTCTTCATAGCCAAAAGATAATGCAGAAAGAAAAGAAACAATATTAAAAAAAATACTTAATGAACTTAAGAAATCTGACATTCAAAATGGGGAAGCATCTTTCTACTACAACAGAATGGGAACAAATATTCAGACATTACAGTTAATATTTATACCCAAACACTTCTTGTTTGTGATGGAACAATAAAACACCCAAACACTACTTGTTCGTGATTGAACAATAAAACAATGCTACCCAAACGCTGCTTGTTTGTGATGGAACAAAAAAACAATACAGTCAACTAAGATCTCTTGCCTGCCACTTATCCAGCTATAGCAGTTTGCCTCAGGCATTGATAGCACTTACCAATGACTAGGCCCCTTAATCCACATGATAACGTGGCACATTCATACCAGTATAACCTTCTTAATAATAAGGATCTGACCAAGGAATGCGTCAATTTATAGGGAGTTCTTGATTTGCTATCAAATAACAAAAAACATACAAGGTGATAACTACTTTGCCACAATTGATGCAAAAACTAGGCATGATTTAGTGGAACCTCGTTCATTCTTCAATCCATAACGCATTTACATCAGCACATATGTTCTAACATTGGTGATTGCACAACTGATAACAAAGTGCAGAACCAACTAATGCTAAGTTGATATACTGAGTGTCGTGTATCACTTTATAACATGCTTGAATGAGGTTTAACTGGTAATATGAAAAGTTGGCACCCAGAACAAGGTTGGCAACATTTTCCAAAGTCCAAAATCAAATGCAGGTGATCTCCTAGAAATACAACAAACATCAACCAAAGGATATTCATGCTTTCCTCATTAGAAGGCTGAAAAACGGGGTATCAATATGAACAGCATATGCGTCTAGCTGAAAGATTTTCGTCTGCCTTGAAAAGCGTTTCATGTTCTTTCCGGGGAGAGAGAGAGAGAGAGAGAGTTTCTTCCACCTTCGAAGAACGAACGGATGAACGTTTTCTAGGCAAGGTTTTGCATGCCAATTTATATGTACCCACACGCCACTCTGCCAACACGTAGATAATAATGATAAACAAAATAAAATAAACTAAGCAGCGTATCTGATATCGGAAAAGAACACCCGTTTTTATTGTTTTTCTTGGGATATTGATCGTCTTTTTCGTCTTCAATTAATATAACTAAGAGTTGATAATACTATTCACGATGTTCTCGGCCCCATTCCAGACAACTACCATATTTATTGTTCTTCAATATTTTCTTTGATGAACATATTTGCTATCGTCTTAAAAATGCAGTTCTGTCGAAGGAAGATCAATTAGTCACATGTTGCCACTAAATAATTCACAAACAGAGAACAGAGGATGGTTAACATGTAAGATGAACATTTTGTCCTCTCTCTCTCTCTCTCTCTCTCTCTCTCTCTCTCTCTCTCTCTCTCTCTCTCTCTCTCTCTCTCTCTCTCTCTCTCTCTCCTTCTGGGCTTCAGCGTGCTTACCTGCTGGTGCCCATTGAGTGGTTTGAAAAGGATGACAGGGAATGATGGGAGGATTTACCTGACTGAGACGATGTCACTGTGAGGGCCTTGAACTGAGACTCAATCTTGTTGATGAAGAGCATGGCTTCTTTGAAAGGCTTGGTCAGTTCTTGCTCATATTTGGTCAGCATCTCGCAGTAGGCCTCCATGAACTGGTCGAGTGCTGGATCTTCACCTACGCAGCTCATGCCGACTCTGGTGGCAGCCTGTTCTGATGCGCACACCTCTTCCAGTTGAGCAATCACTTCTGAGGGAGCACCCACCTTCCACATCAACAATAAGTCTCAAATTAATATCCACGCAAGATAGAAGATAGACAATTAATGTCTCTCTCTCTCACACACACACAAAGAGATGCAAAAAGGAAAGAAAAGTTAAGATGTGCCTTATGGCAATTGGCATATGCTGTCAACAGACGTGGGTAGTGAGGATGTGCCATTATTTTGGCCTTCAAAGAGCTGTTACTGTCATCCACGGAGTAGCAGTTCTGGTCATCATGTGATGGCGGAGGAGGAAGAAGAAGAAAGTGGGGAGAAGAAGAGGAGGAAGAAGAAGGGAGAAGAAGAAGACTGTTGTTTGGAGAAAGCAACGGTGTATGCCCTCCACCCATTACACTAATAGAGTTGTTGCAGCTGCTGTTAGGCTGTGGGGTGTCATCAAGGCGGTCACTTCCACCACGCTTGGTCATCAAAGGCATCATTATCGCTGGGATGGTACTGGTTTTGGCACTACCACCTTCGGAAAATCCCAGCAGGCCGCTGCTTCCCCCATACATGCAGGAATTACTAGGTACCTCCATTTCCTTTTAGCCACTACCTCCTCGCTCTCTTGTTATTCTAAAACAAATTATTCCTTTAAGCTTGCCGGCTACGGCAGGGACGCAGACACGAACAAGACCTTTTGCTTCTGTTTATTACAAAACACCACCATCAATCCCTTTCAGCAGCTTGGCGTTGCCAGATAATCCACGCTCACAGACATGCTTACTTCTTTATCCATGAAAAACAGTACGGCGTGAGTAAATCTTAGGTTTCTGAATGCTTTTCTAATGCCCCAAGTGAAGGTCTTTCCAACGAAATCACTCGATTTACAAGCAAAAGTGCATCTCTCTCTCTCTCTCAACCTCTTCTTTATAAAACGTCTTTTGATGGAAGAAATTTTCAAAAGAACCGGCCAAAAAAAATTAATATACTCAGGCCATTCCGTACTGCAGAATGCATGTTATAACGCCTGACTAAAAAATTCCGAAAAAAAATCAAATCCCTCTCTCCCTCTCTGTCTGTTTCTTACCTTCCCAACGTACTTATAACTACAAAATAAATGAGAGGGGGTTGTGTGTTGTCATAAGCCATGCTCTTGTTCGTGTCCCTAGTGTGAACAAGATCACTAGGAATAATAAACGGGAGTTTCAGTGCTGCCCCTCATTGTAACCAGCTTTTCTGGCCTGACCTCCTTAAATTAAAGATCATTTGGCACCAAGGCACTCTAGCTCCCTAACCTGGCCTACTTTACCCCCTCTACGACTGTAATGGAGGTCAACAACATAGGAATTCTGAGTCCGACTTGTACTTGCTCTATCCCGAGTCTAAATATCAATTGGTGGAGACTGGAAGATGAGCGTGGAGGGTGTTTGAGAGATTGGATCTCATATTGAACAATCCAAAGAGGATTTGAGGTGGTGTGGCAGTAGGGCTGGTAAACAAGTTGCACTAACGGAACAGGGCATATTCGAGCTTGACTCATTTACCAGTTGACCGAGCTCGTGTTTAGCCATATATATATATTTCTCATACATCTTTCGCTTTAGATTTATATCCTATGCGTTTTTCTTTTTATATATTATACATAAAATGTATACATATTTTATCAATACGAACTCACCTCGAGCTGAGCAGAACACACAGTGTTCAGGCTCAACCCGTTTAAGCTGAATAAGTTATGTGAACCTATCGCGAATGAGTTCGTGATGAACCGAACTAAGCTGGGTTACGAGCTACTCAGATCGTTTACCAGCCCTATGCTGGATCTCCAATCGCCGTTTTTGAGGATTTGATATCCCTACTACTAAGTGCACAAAGGGAAAGAAGCGGGATCTAAGAACTGACATGAGTGATTCGGTTCTGATATTGAGAACCTCGGTTATCAGATTTGAAGAATCCAAACGTAGCAATTTTGTTTTCTTTTATTGGAATTGCCCTCATCAAGACTGAGCCTCCAATCGTTCGACCACAGAGGCCTGGCCTTTGACATGGTGTCTGAGTTTTTAGTTGACATATTTGACTATATACTGTATTCAATCAAACCCTTACTCTTATGACTTGTTTGCTGGGTTCACGTGTGATTCCAGCTTAGATATGATTTGGAGTCGTATGAATCATAATCACAAAAGGTTCCTTGTGATTCTGGTTCTCCTGTAGATGAGAAAACAACTCTTGTTTACAAACACAAATGGGAGTCCGTTTCTTATAGCTCATTTTCTGAATTCTTGGTTAGCTGTGCAAATGAGATTCGCTCTCTCAATTGCGTAAGACTTTGTTTCGTGGAGTGGGGGGAGTGGTCGAACAATGCAGGACAAATAAGCAAGACAAATAAGCCGTTTGAATCCACCAATAACACGGTCAATTTGCAATATTTGCAAGAGTGAAAAACGTACTGTAATCAATCTGAAATATATCAGATCCATCAATCAAGACTACGGTTTCCATAAATCAAAGCCAAAAGGGTTACCACTTCTATGTGAGCCTAACTAGATGGTGACAGGAACTTCGAAGAGACAGGAACTTCCACAAGGATTTATACAGTAGACTGGGTTACGATGAACGCTTATAATTTAGCCATATCTTTTTTTTTTCAGAATGGCAAGCAAGGGCAAGGCAAACCCCATGCCAGCCAGTTTCATGGATTATTTTTGCTAGATTTCATTTTAGAAAAATGTGCCTAAACACGCTCAAACGTCGAGCGTTCGTTTTGCCACCTTGAACGTGTTTATGTAAATTTTCTTTTATTTTATGCGTATAATTGAAACCCTTGTATGGGGGAGCCAGGATCAGGGTTCATCACATGGCACACTTTCAGTGTGCCCTCCATCTTTGGATGACAGTCTGCCATCTTTGGCAAAGTTTGTTTGCAAGAGAGAGAGAGACTGCCAGTAGTAGTGCGGTTGGGGATTCCGTGTCCGTAAAGCCATTGTCTGCAGGAAACTGTAGTAGTGAGCCACAGGATATAGCCTCTTTTTTCCCGCACATCACCTGTACCAAACTCCCGCCAAGAGGACGTTCTCTCTCTCTCTCTATAGAGAGAGGGGCGAAGGTGATGGGTGTTAAATCATTCCACTGTAAAGGTAGGGCCCACAACTTTCTCCGCCGATTTGATTGTTTCGTCTCCGCGCTTCACTCTCTCTCTCTGTCGCTCTCACAGGCTGCCGCGGATAATGACCAAACGCTACTCTTCTGCCTCATTCTTTTCATCTCTTAAAATACTGAATAATGTGTTATTAATAAATTACTTATATTTAAATAATTGTTAGCTGACCAGAAACATCCGCACAAATATATATATATATAGAGAGAGAGAGAGAGAAGCTACTTTTGTCATGAAAAAATATTTCCGAGTTAGAAATAAAATATTGGGACCTGCTTAAAGGTATATCTGCAACTTGGAAAAGGCTGAGCGCCCGCGGGACAGGACGGATGTATAGTGACAAATCATAGATGAGTTCTCCCTCTTCACCGGGGGACGCTATTCTCTATTCCCATTTCAGCGACTCGGTGTGTCATCTTTTTAACTGCAAACCATGCTATCCATTTCCAGAAAAGAACGAGTTGGGTTTGGCTCATCTTCCCGTTTTCGTATAGTTTTGATCAAATTTGACCTTATAGACGGATTCTGCGTGATCGATAAAAAAACAATGGACACTTGAACCGTATTTTCCAATGAAAAATATAATTTTTTAAATAATACACTTGTGTGGTTTGTCAACCATTGATTTTTCAACCGTTAATTTTTCAATAGCCAAAATATCCTTCACACAAGTAGGATTTCAGTGATTTAAATGCCAATCTTCACTCAAAGAATGATGTAGATCAGAGTGTATGAAAATAGGGATGACATGAGAGATGAATCGAACAGATGGAACAGATTTGGTAAAAAACCTCATTGTTTACCAAACATGAGACATTTGATGGAGGGGGAGAGCATTGTTGGCTTGCCTGGTGCCTCGAGAAAAAAACATTTGGGGTTTAACTCGCTATTCATTGTGACGCGACAAAACTGGGATGACTCATATTTTTTATATATTTCAAAAAAATCATTAAAAATTAAAATAATATATTTTTAAAAATAAAAGAGGACAAGAAAATGTAAAAGAATATTAAGACACGTACAAACAAATGAAACCCAACTTTCTATGATACGTAGAAACATTAACCATCTCAGTAGATAAGAAGAAAGTCTTGCTAGACAACTAGAGACATGTGTCAGAGTTAGAATAGGTTGTTGGAGGTCTAAAAACAGTAAAATGGGTCATTGGATAGCTAAGATATTCAAATAGGGGAAACAAAGTTTTTAGGCTAAAACACATAGATACAAATTTGGTTTTATAGTTACGAAAAGTAAGATAATGCAACCTAAAGTCTAGGATATTAATATCATAGATTTAAAGGGCTAATTACGGGAGTTAGGGTTTAGAGATGACAAAACAGCAAAGCCACGATTGTAGAAGCTTCAGAATGACTTTCCTGAGTAGTGTAGCTTTCTGGAATATCTTAAAGGAATACGTGAGGGGATTAAACCCTTTTGCTCAAGTTGGATCAACTACCACACACGTTATGCTAGATAAGATTAGTGAAAAATAAGAGAAGACGTTAGAGGAGGAAGGGTCCTCCAAGGAAAATGAGAGAGAAAGATGGGGTGGCTAGGCCTTAAAGAAAATTTCAATTCATTATTTAATAATCTATAGGGCTCTCTAAGGCCTCCTTATATATAAGGAGCATAAGTTGATTCCTAATTACATAAGACATCTTCTAATTAGGAAAGTAAAAAACTCAACTAAACTAGGACTCATGCTTAGATAAGGACTCGGCACTAAATCCAAGAACAAACTATTTAAAAGACTTACCCATAATAATTAACCAAACTTAATTAATATCAATTAATTCTAATACTAGAGACTATCTATATGTCTCTCTAGAATTGCACACCCCTCTAAGTAGACCCTACTAATTAATTATCATGCCTTCTAGAGATATGTGCTACAATATCAAAACCTATAAAGATTAATAAGTGGATTAATAAATAAATTACTAAATAAATATAACAAAATCATATTTTTATATCAATTAAATCAATATTTGTACCTCCAACAACAACAATATGTTAGTCAAGTTTTTTTTCATGCTTCACTTGACTCAATGATGCATACAAGTGTGCACGTGAAACTGCTTCCCATGCAAATTCATCAATTCAATTCAAGTATTGTAGCAGTTGTACATATGATGTGTGAATCGGCTTTTCACCACTATTGATGAATAAATAGGTGCACAAAAAGTAGAACAATAATGCCCTCAACTTCTTCTCTATCTTATGACTGTTCTTTCCTCCAACACATGGTGCCACGGGCTTTTTAACCTTTTTTCCAATATTTTTGGCTGCTAAAGGTGTTGGATGTTGCTTATTTGAGTATAACTTTTTGGGTCTCCTCTTACATACGCTGCATTTATCATGGTATATATTGGTCACCAATATTTCTGTCTACCTTCTCTATCCATGTGACAAGTCTCAATTGTACTTCATAGTAGGACAAATCAGTATGTTGGTAAGGTATTTGTAGCTCTCCATCAGTAAGTATTAGTGTAGGTATTATTGCCTCTATGATAGTCTCTTCAATCATCATTTTATAATGAGTGTTGCATACAAAATGTGTTAGATTTACAATCAAAGGTGAAATCAAGTAGCATAAGAAAATAAAATGCAATGCATTTGATAAACAATCATGCATAAAAGTCAAAAAATATTTAGAAAGAGAGAATGCTAAAAATATATGCTTACTGCAAAAGTGAATGTCAAAATAATATTAATAGGAAAAATATAAAATAATTTCTAGAGTTGTACATTTATGTATTCATTTAACAAAAAAATTAAATGCCAAAGTAAACGAATTCATGCCAAAAATTTACAAAGACAATTGTTTTAGAAATTAATGATGTGCTTATTGAAATATCTAGCTATCAAAGATGTTCTGAACAATCAAAAAGTCATCGAAGGAGTGTCGTAAAAAAATACTTTCTGGAAAATAATCATCGAAAATAGTCATCAAGGAAATGTCAAAAAAAATTGCCAGCAAAAACACTGTAAGGCAAATAGGGGTTGGGGACCACAAACAAAGCCCTAAAATATGAATCGTCGTTTTTAAATTAAATATCAAAGCATCACATTTAATGCTAGTATGGACATTTGCAAGAAATTAGGGAGGTTCACAATCAAGTCTTTAGAAAATTTGTGAATATCACATCCAATGTGCAAATATTCGAAAAGTCTACAAATGAGGTATAAGTTTCGCATATACATATATTTGTGAATGTAAGCGTACATTTGCGGATCTCCTAGAGGAGTATTTACTTCTCAGAGGTTTGTAGATTATATTCGTGAAGTTCGTATTATAATGGCAAAGGTCATATTGTATTTGTGGTCAATTTACTTAAAGAATGTTCATATGTTATACTCGCAAACTTCATATTATATATGCGAATTTAGTAAAATATTTATGAAGTTTCTATGTTTTCAGTTACTGCAAGTTCACATATATAGTTATGCGAACTTCATACTATATATGAAAATTTATTAGAATATTTGTGAAGTTTTTATGTATTTGAGTTACAAGAAGTTTGAAGATATAGTTATGTAAACTTATGGTCCGCAAAAAAAATCATATAAATTTACCATTTAGTGAGAGTTTTCCATACATGAAGAACATATTGATATATAGTGTGAACTTGAGAAAATTCACTTGTGCGAATGTTAAAAATATCCTTTTACAATTAGATATTTGCAAATTTGGATGTCTGGCAGATTTAAAAAATTATAAAGCATTTCAAGAAACACATCATTTTGTTATATAATACGATAAATTTCTATTAAAAGAATTTATGCATCGTCCTTCGTCTACTGCTTAAACCTAAACTCATATATATATATATATATATATATATATATATATATATATATATATATATATATATATATATATATATATATATATATATATATATATATATATATATAGAGAGAGAGAGAGAGAGAGAGAGAGAGAGAGAGGTCCAATGCTTCCATGTTTCTTGTTCCTCGTTTATTCCTTTCAAAAGCTGCAAGTAGGAAACTAGAGAGTAGAGAGAAGTGAGATTGGAGCACAGAAGGCAAGACGTTGGATATTTTCGAAAAACAAACGGGTAAGCTTATGAGAATCCAATCCCTCCCCACTGTGGGTTTCCTTATGCAAACAAAACTTCTAAAAACCATTTTTTGAAACACTGGTCATGAATCGGGCATAACCAGTCAACTGTCAACTCGGATGAGTGGACCAGTTCCAACCCAGTGATAGCCAGATTCTAGCCCAAAATGAGCAGAACCCAGATCACCACTTAGTGGTGGTCCTGCTATGTCCGAGTGGGCGAGTCGATCAGTTCAGACCGGCAAGTCAATCGACCATGGGAGAGAGGCCCAGCTCATGAAATGCTTCAATATTTAAATATTGAAAGTTGCGATGAAGGCATCAATGTAGTGACCGGTAGGATTCAAAGGCTATTTGAAGGCATGAGGCCTACAATGTGACTTGGAAAGAGCTAACCATATTTCAAGGAAACCGCAGTTGGTGAATCATGGGTTCACATTCTTTTTTCATTTACCTTCTTATATGCTTGTATATAGGGGTGGCAAAACCTGACACGACCCGCCAACCCAACCCGCCTCTTAGGCGAGTTTGGGTTGGGCTTAAGCCAACCCGTTTAATAAACGGGTCGACCTGCGTAACCCGTTTATTAAACAGGTCGGGTTCGGGTTGAGGGTATGCCAACCCGGCTGACCCGTTTAATAAACGGGTTAGGCGGGTGGGTCAACCCGCCAACCCGCCAACCCGCCAACCCGACCCGTCAACCCGACCCGCCAACCTGACCCGCGAACCTGAGAACCTGTTTACCCGACCCAACCCATTTATTAAATGGGTTGGCGGATCGTGTCAGGTTACCCATTTATTAAACCGGCCGGGTTCGTGTTTGCCACAGCTGACCCGTTTAATAAACGGGTCGGGTTCGGGTTGAGATATGCTACCCGCCAACCCGTCAGGCCGACCCGCCAACCCGTCACGATTGCCACCCCTACTTGTATATTCACACATGTGACCCGCAACATACAGATATGATCGAGAGAAAAAGCATGTTTATTTCAAATTCACATTTTCATGCACAAGAGGAAGCCATCAGGTGCAATCACTTTGCACAAATAATGTTTGTTTGATACAGTTGAGTGTTCAACATGTTTTCGCCCATCCATTTATTTTGTAAGGCCCATTAACATGGGCTGTTTATGAAGAATAATAATACTGTCTCGGACCAAACCTTTGGGATGGGGCATGTGCAGTGTAGAGCTCTATTAAGTAGAAAATACATCGAGTGTAAAAACATGTGGTATGTGTTGGCTTGATCGATGATATGTGGTGATAGCATTATGCGATAAACTACAATATCATCGTTGGTGTGACGATATGTAATGACACAAACATAGAGTATTGTTTGGTTAAATAGTGCCAACTAATTAGAGGATGTTGCCATTGAGAATTTTTGTATAGTGATTACCCTCTATTTGAATTATTACAAACCAGCGATAGTTCAAAGATTGAAGATCAAGCCAGAGGTACCATTTGACAGCGTACAATCATGCAGATGAATGTCTTTAAGCAAACATTGTCGGATAGCCTATCTCCCAAATAGGCCTCACAAAAATTTTAAGGCCACTATCATCTAAAGAACGGACAGATGAGACAAAAGCAAACATCATAGCTGCTTGATATCGGGCATCATCATAGATAAGCAGCATCCTGGTGACCACTAACGGTTTGTCATGAAGGGTACCCTTACCCTGATCCCAACTCTAATTTGAGAAGAGTTGAGATTGAATATGCACTACACGCGTAGTTTGTTGTGGTTTATGATGAGCTGCATGGTTATAAGAAGAGCTAACAACAAAACGTGTCACAATCTATCCCAAGGTTATCAAAAAACACTACTTGTATGCGAAAAACCATTTCGGAAACGTGTGAGAAACTTGTGGAGAACTAATTATGAGAAAAAGTTTCTCATTCTTCAAGAAATTTGTTTTCACACTTAAGAAAATTATTTACTTTGTACAAAAAATACTGAGATTTTTATAGTTTTTTTAAATTTGTTTTTTCTAAAATTTCACCATACTGATGTGATCTAGATGCTTGGTTTTATAAAAACAGGCTCTTGGATCATCCCGATTATGATGTATAACAAGGATCTTTTAAGCGTTGAAAATCAATGGCCTATAATTTTCATAAATATTTAAGCATAAAAAATCACATTTCTTGATCGAATTACGATGATCCAATAGTCGATTACAAGCAAATTGATCACGTCAAATGCATCTGCAGGGTTACATTTGTAAAAAAACCTATAAAATTAAATCTCGATTCATACCAGTTTACTTATTTTTCTGGTTTACATATTTCAGTCTTTTTATATATATGTGGTAATGATAGGGTTCTCCCGAAGCACCTACTCTCACTTAATTGAAGTTTTAAATTTTCAAATTTCTTTAACTTTTTTGGTTGATCAGACCTTATAGATATGATCTATAAGCATCATTTAGTAGAAAACAAGTTTTGGATCATGTGATTATATTATATATGTATGTTTTTTGAGACCTTTAAAAATCAATGGCTGACAATGTATCAAACTTTCATGACTTGAAAAATCTTACTTTTATGTTAAAAAAACATGATCCAAAGCAATTCCTATCAAATAAACTATGTTGAGTCCATTCCTAAGGTTTGATTGAGAAGACACAACATACAACCATGATTTTTAGTACGTGGGTGTAGGTTCTCCTGGAGCACCTTAACATTACTATATATATATATATATGCTCACGTTTCTTTCCTTCAGGGCAACTTTACTCTGTCCTCTCCCTTGGATGGGGATCGCCAGTTTGGAGATCTGTTGTTCAGTTATGATATACCGAAATTTTGATGATATTGAACATGACTACAACACCCTCACTCACAATTCATCCCTGGGATTTCAAGTTGGGGGTCCAACCATCTAGCTTAGGTGAACGGTCCATTGATTGTAGTTATGCAGCTTTAGTGAAGTTCTAGAACAGAGCCCCCAGTGTCGATGGCAACGGTCGTTACTCTCAGACATGCTAGCAGTACCATTTGGGCCACTGATTCAGTTGTATGGGCAGATACCGATACTTTGGGCTGCACAACAAGCTGAGATAGCTCGAGCTCGGACTCGTTCGAGTAGTTTAAACCTGACTTGGACTCGTTCGAGTAAATAAATGATCCAAGCTTGATCAGGCGTTCGAGCTTAATTAAGCTCGATTAAGAGAGTAATATGGGGATTATTTTTAGGATATGTGCTATTTTTGTTGAATAATATTAATAAAACTTGAATTTAGTCTAGTGGGTAATGTCTTTGCTTGTATGTTTGAGGTATGGGATAAAATCTTGGCCTACACGCTATTGAATTAATTTTTTTTAATGCAATTTAATCGAGCTGAGCTTTTGAGCTTGAACCCGGCTTGAGCCCGGCTCATGCATGTGCACCTCTATCGATACTCAATTGAATCGTTCTGTATCTGCCCAAAAAAAAAATTTATTGTGTCAATCGTAACCTGACACGTGTTAAACCTATTCAAATAATTTTAAAATAATATTAAAAATTATTATTTTTGTATTATTTTATGACCTGCAGCGTATCAAAATTTTGCCGATACGATGTGTATCGACAGATACGCACCAATACTGATAATATTAGTATCACCCTTCCCAGCTCTCTTCACTGCTTTCCCTAATTTTTGGTGAGACACACGATTCTTCACCCAATAAAAAGTGTACACTATCAGAGATTTCATTTGAAATATATATAAATATACATACATATTACATATATATAGGATCCGCAATATCATCAGATGCCACGGGTCCGATGTGTCAGATGTGTTGGTCTTTTTTTTTTATGTTTTTGAACTTTTAGAGGCGGTCCACGATTGCTGCTAAAAGTAAAACAAAAGCAAAAAAAGGCAGCATGCTTTCGTCGGACTGTCAAATATTTGTGTTTGATGAAAGAGACTACTATATATACATATATACAGAGAGAGAAAAATGAAAACCTACCCTATAACAAACATGTTAAACCCAAGGTTGTTAAATGCGATGAGGCGACGCGAGGCGTTGAAGCGTAAGCTTTATAATCAAAATAATAAAACATATAATATTAATAAAATAATGAAAATTTTAAATAAAAACTAATAATAAATAATAAATGATAGTATAAAATAAATTATGTTCTCACAAGATCAATTAAGTTTCAAATCCTCATAGTGAACTGATTGGTGTTAGTGTGGTTGCAGGGGTGTTGGGCCATCAATGGGGCGTGGGAACGGAGGAGGCTACGAGTAGCGCGCCCTGGTGCGCGTGGGCTTGGCTTCAGCATCAACGTCGGTGGCGGAGAGTGCGACCTTCCCCATTGACATCACTAAGATGAGGATGCAGCTCCTTCTCTCGGGCTGGCTGGCGCGCTCCATGTGTTGTAGGAGATCGTGAGGCTGGAGGGTCCCCTCAGCCTCTACCGGGGGTGGTCCCCTGCCGTGGTTCGCCACCTCCTCTACACCCTGAACTGGATCGTCACCTATGAGCGCCTCAGGGATTCCCCCCTCCATAAAGCCCTCGTCGGAGGCATCTCTGGCGTCGTAGGCGAGGTTTTTCATTCCCTCCTCCCGCTCACTACGACAATAAGTGGGCCACCATCGCCCGCATCCTCTTCGGCCGCACAGACAACGCCATCAAGAACCACTGGAACTCCACCCTCAAGCGCAAGTGCTCCACTGTCGGCAACCCTCTGGCCAAGCAATCCAACAGCTTCGGTGGTACCAGCCCCTCTTCCGCCGTGGTTCGCCACCTTCTCTACACCCCCATCCGGATCGTCACCTACGAGCGCCTCAGGGATTTCCCCCTCCACAAAGCCCTCGTCGGAGGCATCTCCGACGTCGTAGGCGAGGTTTTTCATTCCCTCCTCCCGCCCGCTACGGCAATAAGTGGGTCACCATCGCCCGCATTCTCTCCGGCCGCACAGACAACGCCATCAAGAACCACTGGAACTCCACCCTCAAGCGCAAGTGCTCCATTGTCGGCAACCCTCCGACCAAGCGATCCAACAGCTCCGGCGGTGCCAGCTCCTCTTTCGCCGTCGTCGGCGTCCTCTGTCTCAGTCTGAGCAGCCCGTCGAGCTTCGATTTGAGCAACTCCAAACATGATGCGCACGTCTTAGAAGCGAAGTGCGTTTCGACTTGAGGCGTGCGCTTCACATGAGTGAAGCGTGCGTTTCAAGCCTGAAATGCTTCACTGCAACGCCTCAATACCTTGAGCGTGCGCTTCGCCTCTGAGGCGTACGACTCTCACAACACTGGTTAAACCTACCCATCACAAGTTTTATTGAATTTTTCCATGTTTTTTTTTTTAAATTCTGACCCTACAATATATGCTTGTTTTTATAGGAATCAGTTCTTGGAGCGTTTGATTCCGATGCATGGATATGTTTTTATAAGTTTAAAAAATCAACCGCATACAAGTTTTATAAATTTTTGAGGCTCCAAATGCTATTTTTTTATCCAACATTCATGATCCAAGTGTCGATTTCCAGTAAATCAATCACGCTTAACACAACTGGTTAGAATTTTAAAAAAAATCATCAAAAATTTTCTGGTGGGTAGGTTGGCATTATATATATATATATATATATATATATATATATATATATATATATATATATATATATATATATATATATATATATATAGTGAGTGGCAGTGGCTCAATCCAATGCTCAATCAAAAATTCAATTTTGCTTATCATCTATCGTGAATAATGAATGCTCAATATTTTTTTGCTCAAAAAGGCCTTTAGCAGATGCTTTTGGAGTGCCACTAAAAACAGTCTAAAAAAATACTGAGCACATTTCCTGCTCACCTTTAGCGGCGGTTTTGATGCCGCTAAAGGTCCTAGCGAAAAAAGACCTTTAGAGGCTTTTTTTTGGTATTTTGTCCATTTTAACGTGTTTTTTGCCATTTTTTGCTAGCTGAGCGTTATAGAGGGTCAGCTTGATTGTATTCCTCTTGAGCAAATTGAGCAGCAACAAAATTATATATATATATACTATCAGAGATAATTTTGTGAATCACCGTCGTAGTTGGTTACATGCACACAAAAGATAAAGAAGGTTCCTTATCCTCCTCACGGGCTTAGTCGAACGGAGGAATGTGTACGGAATGAACCTGCGTAGTGCCTAATTGGTGCAATCTTGCAGTGTGTTTCGAGTCTTTTGACACAATTGCATCTCTCTCTCTATTACGTTTTACTAATAATTTTCTTGGTTGTCTGTACCCAAGAATCCTTGCTTCACCTTTCTTGTTTTTTTATTTTTTGTTTCTTTTTTATCTCCCTTGCACTTTTTCTGTCACAAGTCACAAGGGAAACAGGGTCATCAGATTGCTAAAAGTATTGATTTTTTTTCTCTGTTTCCCATTGCGGAGTTCGTAAACCATCACGGGCAGTGGCTGCCCTATTCTTGACGGCTACCGTCAATCACTCCAACAACGACAACGTCAATTCTTTCTCCTAAATATATTCTCTCCACCGGGTATGATATGATAGAATGATCAGCGTTAACATTATTCATGCTTCAAAATTTGCATATTTTAATTTGCATATTGAATTTTTGATGTATTTTAGTATCAGGAAGTGGAATAATTGACTGAATTGCATTCCATGTGAGATAGAGAAAAGGATGGTACGTACGTGAGTGCTACCCCAGTGGATAACATCGGGAGTGCAGTGCCATGTTTGCTGGTCACTTTAAGTCGCATCACACCTTATCGATAGCCTATAATTATTTGGAAAAAGGGAGAGAACGCAAAGAATTATTCTTTTTATTCTTGCCATGAGTGCAACTGTATCTGAGAGAGAGAGAGAGAGAGAAAAGCGTTGCTACTGTCCTCCATCTGTGCAATTAGTGCAAGGGTACCTTTTTTTTTTACAGAATTAGTGCAAGTGTACCTGTAACCATAATAGTGTTATTATTATTATTATTATGAAGTACTGATATGCGAATCACTACAAACACGAGTGTTGCAAAGCGGTATTAATCCGTGATTCTAAGAAGCAACTCAGACAAGCATTTTAACATGTGAAGAAGGAACTAACGCTAAAATATTCTCTTTATTTAGTTTAGACGTTCTTTTTTCTTATGCTTTGGCTATTGCAACAGTTATTTTAGCCTTAATTTCTTAATCTCGGTTACTGTAAAATAAAACTCTAATTATTTCCTTCCAATGAAAACAATAATATTCACATAGATTTGTTCTCTTTCTTTTTTTTGGTAATGAAGCTGTCTTAATTTCATGATTAGGGCAAACTTACAGGTCATGTCTTGTTTTAAGATTTGAGAGTATGGGACGTGAGGATGCTGGGTCTTCTGGGAGGTCGCAGCGGTAGGATCCGATGGACTCCCCAGGGACTTCTGGGACGTGAGGATGCTGGGTCTTCTGTAAGATTGCTGATGGAAGGGAGAGACGGAAAAGAATTGAGGATGCTTATTGTGTTGTTGTTGCATCCTATGTTGAGCTCAAGTGCAACCAAAGTCTTCTCGAGTCATTTCTCTCAAGTAGTGCATCAACTGAATCGGTCCTTGTGGAATAGTCCACGTAGTGGGCTACAGAAGGAGGTTGGTGCCCATATAATGCCACATTTTTTTTGGAGGAATGGTGGCTGGCATTGTATGATTACTCAGCACAAGAAAGAAGTCTCACCCAATGCTTTAACCGATCACCCATATAAGCCATTAAGTAACTTTTAAGGCACTAGTTAAGTACCTCCATTTGATTCTGTTTGTGGGTGGTAGGAAGCACTCATGGCCAAGTTAGTGCTATGGAAAATAAAGACTTCCACCCAAAATGAGCTCACAAAGATGGTGTCTCAGTTACTAACAATGACCTTAGGCATGCCATGAACTTTGAACACATGACACATTAAAGCTTCGGTCACTGATCTATCTATACAAGGGTGCACCATAAGAATGAAATGACCATATTTGGTGAGCCGGTCAACCACCATTGAAGTAGACGTGTGCCCAGTAACTTGAGGGAATCCGTCATTGAAATTCATGGAAGTCTTCCCAAACTTGCATAGGAATTGGGAGAGGTTGAAGCAACCCAACCGAACTTGACATGCAGGCAAGTGTCTCACGAATTACTTGATATCCTACCTCATGTCAACTCAATGAAATTCTCTACTAACCCGAAAGTAAGTTTTTTTTTCAATTTACTTATGTAGCTGAGTGAGCTATGAACGTATTTTAATAGGTTAGGGATGAGTGTAGACCCTTGGGTAGGAGAATCCTTCATTTGTGAATCACATAGGCACCCCGAACTTCATAATTCATGAATCTCCAATTAGGTTTTGATCCACATAATGTCCTCATTTTGCTGATATCCATGCAACGATTCTTCCAAAAATGGGAAGGTCACAACTGAAAACACATGCATTTTCACATCCTCTTAATCCCTAGACTACTCGATTTTCAGCTTTGAATTTCAAAATTGTATTCCATCAATTGTATTTTTGGAAAGATTTTGAAATGGATTTTATAAATGAGTATTTGAAAGTGGATCAGATAAAGACTCCTGTGAGACAAAGGTTTTGTTATTCAAGAATATGAGTCTTATCTCCTATGGTGAGCAGAGATGGGCTGATTAACAAAAGTGAGGTTGATAGTGCGGGACACTCAATAATAAAAATAACATAAAAAATCCAACAAAAAAAATACGAACATTAGAGATAAACACCCTAATAAATAGAATAAAATGAAAGAATGGAAATAAAAAAGGGAATAGAGCTAACCATGGGCTTAGGTAGCTTCTACAGGATCAGGATTCCAAAAGATTCAGATCCAATAAGGTGGACCCAATAGGGCAATAGAGTTAGATATAAAAGAAGGCTAGTTGACTCAATAGAGTGAGGGCACCTAAGTTAATGAGATCTCTCACAATAACAACACTCTCACACTTAAGTTCTAGATGCTAAGAGAGAGAGAGAGAGAGAGAGAGAGAGAGAGAGAGAGAGGACCCCCTATTTATAGGTTTTTAAGTAAACGTTGAACCCTAATTGCTGGAAATCTCGATCTGGCTATCCCGTTCTGACTATTGCATAATAGCCTAAATATGATTGGTTGGGAATCTTTGGGTTTTTTAAAAGCTTACTAGGCTTATCCTAAGATTTTGGAAGGCCCAATCACGAGATCTTGAGTTTTTGGAAGGTAAGATAAGCCTTATACTCATTCCCACATGTTTTTGAGCCAAAAAATAAATTTTGGTTTGATAAAAATTGGTCTAACAACAAGGTATGAAGCTCTAATGACATGCCAAAGGGTCCTATGACAAGAAGGTTATCTGATGACAAGATGGTTGTGTCTGGTTTGACGACAATTGGGTATAATGACAATGTAGTTTCCTCACTTATCATAAGACAAACAAGTATCAACCACACTGAAAGACTAGCAAGTTTTAGTCATACATTAATTGTAACCAAAGATGAGTTTAAAGCAAACTTGGACGAGGATGAACCCATGGATGATCACGACAATGAAGAGACCGAAAACATGCATGTGCTTAGTGAGCAATGTTATGCCTTGGGCGGCAAAGCTGCACCCAACTCTATGAGAGTGTCCAGCACTTTTGCAGGGAAAAGAGTAGAAGTGTTGATGGATACGGGGTCTACACAAATTTGTGCAGAAAGACTTGGTACCTAAACTCAAGTTTATGCTACATTTGCTTTGTCTGTTTGATGTCATGGTGGGAGATGGTAGCCATCTCAAATGTAGGCAGCTATGTACGGATGTTGAGCTTAACCTACAAGGGTCACAGTTCACCTTGCACCTATTTGTGCTACCAATGCATGGGGCCGACATTTTGCTTGAAATGTATTGGTTAAGGTCATTAGGAAGTGTGACTTGGAACTTCACTAACATGGAGATGTCTTTTAAGAAAACGGCAAAACCCATGGTTTTGAAGGCCAACACCACCCAAGATGGGGAGGTTATGGATAGTCAAAAGACTCAAGATATATTGAGCCATTCATACGGACATGTTATGCATGGCCCCATATGGTTGCTTCAAGTGAAGAGTCAAATCCTTTGAGTGAGCTTCCAACGGATATGAGTTTTTTGTTATGTACTTCCGAAGACATATTTGGAGAACTCAAGAGGCTACCTCCTACATGAACACAAGACCATCACATACCTTTATTGCCAGAGCATGGGCCAGTTAATATGCATCCATATTAGTATGCATTCACACAAAAGGGGAAAATAGAGAAGTAAGTTCAAGAGATGATTGAAAGTGGCATTATTCACCCAAGCACAAGTGCTTATTCCTCTTCAGTTTTTATTATGCACAAAAAAGATAACACTTGGTGATTTTGTGTGGACTATAGAGCCTTGAATGAAGTGACTCTTAAGGATAGACACCCTATATTGGTAATCAATAAACTCTTGGATAAGTTATTCGGGGCCAAGTACTTCTCTAAATTAGATTTGAGAGCCAACTATCACCAAATAAGGATGACCAATTAATGAGGACATAGCCAAAATGACTTTTCTTACACGTGATGGCCACTATGAATTCCTAGTGATGTCATTCGGTCTCACAAATACACCAGCCTCCTTTCAAAGGATGATGAATGACATCTTTAAACCTATGTTGAGGAAGTTTGTTTTAGTATTTTTTAGGACATATTGGTCTATAACTCTTCATGGAAAGAACACTTGGGTCACTTGCGCTCAGTTTTGAAAGTGCTACAAGAACACACACTTTTTGCCAGGATAAGTGTTGCTTTGGGCAAAATATTATGTTTTATCTTGAGCACATACTGAAAAGTCATGGTGTAAGTGTTGATTCGAAAAAGATAGAGGCCATGACAAGTTGGCCTACTCACGCCATCAAAGCATTGATAGGATTCTTGGGGCACATTGTTATTATAGATGGTTCATTCATCACTATAGAATCATTGCTCAACCTTTTACCATGCTATTGAAAAAGAAATCATGGAGATGTAATGATGAGAAGGAACAAGCTTTTTAAATCCTCAAGAAGGCAATGAGTGAGGTGTTAATGCTTAGCCTCTCAGATTTTAACAAAGTATCTGGATTGAAAACTGATGCTTGTGATATAGGAATCGGTGTGGTTCTTATACAAGAGAGGCATCTCTTGGCGTACTTGAGCAAAGCCCTTCCAAGCAAAAGTAGAGCATGCTGGATCTATGAAAAAGAGCTAATTGCAATAATTATGGCGGCTCTTGAAAAGTGAAGACCATATCTTCTTAGCTGGCACTTTGCCATCCAAATGGATCACAAAAGTTTGAAGTACATAATCCAACAAAGGGTGATAACTCCACTCCAACAAAAATGGTTGACCAAACTAATGGGGTATGATTTTAAAATTAAATATAAGAAGAGTGTAGAGAATGTGGCAGCCGATGCCTTATCTAAGAGACTTGAAGATGAGTCTCTCTTGGTCATCACTATGGTCACATGTCAATTTGGGGAGCAAGCTTGTCATGCACAACAAGAAAGTGAGAAAATCCAAATCCTCAAGGATTAGTAAAAAGATCCCAATAGCCACACACACTATATGGTAAAGGGGAACAACTTGTTCTATAAAGATAAATTTGTGTTGCCTAATGATACTCATATCATTAAGGACATCTTGGAGCACTTTCATTCTTCTAGAGAAGGAGGACATGAAGGGGTTCATAATACATGAGAAAGGATAAAGTCTGAATTCTATTGGCCAATGTTGAAGAGTGACACAAAAAGGTTTGTGCATGAATGTAAAGTATGTCAAGCATACAAATATGAAGGCATTAGACGTCCCAGGTTATTACAACCATTGCCTATCCTAATACGAACTTGGATAGATATTAACATGGATTTCATTGAGAAGCTTCTTTCTTCTCAAAAGAAATAAGTCATATATGTGATAGTGGATAGGCTCATAAAGTATGCTTACTTCATAGCCTTGCCAAGCACATACTTGGTTCAATTAGTGGCATGTCAATTAGTGACATGCTCCTTCCACCAACAAGTGTTCAAGCTCTTTGGTATGCCAAAGACAATCATATGTTTTAGTGATCCAGTCTTCATTAGTAGATTTTGGAAGGAATACTTTTTCTTGATGGGCACTAAGATGTGCTATAGCACTAAGAGTTGCCTAGAGACTGACGAGCAAACTGAAGTGGTGAATAGATCACTTAAAACCTATTTGAGGTGTTTCACAAGTGAACGCCAAGAGACTTAGGTAGATTATTTGCCTTGGGCAAAATGGTGTTACAACACCTCTTTCCATTCATCTATGTGTATGACTCCATACAAGTCATTATATGGACAACCACCTTCTAGACCACTCTTTTATGAGAAAGGTACCCTGAAGTCACCTATAGTGGATAAAAAACTAAGGCAAAGAGATGAAATTATGAGGATCTTAAAGCATAATTTAGCATGAGTACAAAACCACATGAGGCAAATCTATAATTGGCAAAAAAATGACAGAGAATTCAATGTAGGCAATTGGGTGCGGTTAAAATGCATCTCAGACAATTTTCCTTGAGCAGAGCACCCATTACAAAGTTAACCTCCCACTACTTTGGTCTCTATTAGAATGTGGAGCATATTGGCCATGTAGCCTATAAGTTGAGGTTACCAAGAGATGTTCATGTGCACCTAGTTTTTTGCATTTCAAGATTGAAACCTTATCATGGTCCAACACCTAACGAAGCAGGTTATATGTCCCCTCCCCCCCCTGGAACATGCAGGTGCGTGTTCTTGGGTCTAAATGAGTGCCACATATGTAATCACGTGGGGCTCGTTTCCCCGTGTGTGTCAGCATCACATAGCATCAAAGTCTGTTGCATTTGCGAAGACTTAAGTACCCTTTTCCACCATTAGCGTCATAAAATGATGTTTTGAAGAAATGACAAAAATGTCCTTTCACAAGAAAGAGTTAAAATCAGCATCGTTTTCGCCCTAAGGAGTAAACTTCTTTGCTTTTAACAGAAGCTCCTCGCAATATGTCACCCTAAACGTTCTGGATCACCCTTTGACGATGCACCATCTGCTGTAATAGAAGCTTCGATTGACGATACACCATTTCATGTCATCTGCTACCATCGGAGCACCCTTTGTCGTTGTCTATTGTCATCGAAGCACCCTTTGCCGGCGTCTGCTATCGCCAGAGCATCTTTTGCCGCCGTCATCGTCTATTATCGTCGGAGCACCCTTTGTCGTCGTCTGTTCGTGAGAAATAGTTGAACTACCAGAAAAATCAACATTTTGTCTATTGTTCATCATGATACCAGGGTGAAAGCGTCAAATTGAGTAGACAAAGAATAATGATTTATAATAGAGATAATGGTGGCAACGTCAAACTGAGTAGAGTAACGATTTATAATAAAAATCAGATCAGAGAGTAGAGATTTACAGTAGAAATCATATCAGAGAGTAGTGATTTATAATACAAATCAGATCAGAGAGTAGCGATATACAGTAGAAATCAGATCGTCATTCGATTTGCAACATCCTTCAGCAAATTGTTGTTCGATTTGTAGTGTCCTTCAGTAAATCATCATTCGACTTGCTACTTTCTTTAGCAAATTGCTATTTCTATTGTGGTGTCCTTCGATAAATCACCATTGCAATTTGTAGTCCTCTTTAGCAAATCGACATTCGATTTGCGATATTCTTCAATAAATCACAATTGCGATTTATAATTTTCTTTAGTAAATCACAATTATGATTTACAATGTCTCTTAGTAAATCATTGTGCGATTTACAATTATCTTCGGTAAATTGCTATTGCGATTTACAATGTCTTCAGCAAATCGCTATTGCGATTTATGGTGTTATTCAGCAAATCACTATTCAAATCAGGACCAACTTGCCGGAGGCGTATCTCCCTAACCGAAGATCGTATTTCTAATCTGTAAAAAGAGATGTCTTTGTGATTGGAGCTAGTTTATTTCTGCCAATTTGCAATGATTTTTATGGTCATTTCATGTCCCATTTTGATTAAAAACTAGACTCTTATCATTCTGCATTATTTATATTGCACAGATTTTAGTCCATTTTCTTAGAGTCATATCTCCCCAACGAAAGTTCATTTTTTAAATCTGTAAAAAGGATTGTCTTCCTTTATATGTCTAGTTTATTTTTGTCATTTTTTATAAATTTTTATATCTATTTATTATTTTAATTCTATTAAAAATCAGAACTGGTTACAGAACTTCAGGTTCTGTAATAGGTTCATTTCCTAAAACAGAATTGTGACTTTCCAAAGTCAACATTTATAAACCAAAACTGATTTTCCCATTCAGTAACTTGAAAAAGTTTCCTAATCATGTTAGGAAACTTCTCCCACAAATTTGGTATAATTTGAATTCGTATAGCCTCTAAAACATTAAAAATATATAAGTCTGTTCACTTTTTCTTAAATCCTATTTTTGACAAAAGGCCTTCAATTTTGAATTTTCCTTGCATGATTTCTCAAAAATCTTCAATCTTAAATGGATTTAAGATAAGTTCAGAGTCTTCATAATAATTATGATCATTTTGATACATCATTTATTTCATTTTGCTTAATTTTCTTTATTTTGGAGCTTGAAAGGCCTATTTTGGATTATTTCCTTCAATTTTCCAATATTGAAGGAAAATCTGACTAAGCCTACATTTATTACTAATATGTTTTCTCAATTTTGCAGGTATTTTATTTTTTTTGTTATTTTTCTTTTCAGTTGTTGTATTCAATTCGAGGGTTGTAATTAAATACTCAATGAGAATTTTTACTTTATGCTTAGTTTAGGAATGAATGAGCATTTAGTTTAAGCTTAATTTCATAATTACCTTGTTCCATTTCTTTTTATTTTATTTTAAATACACAATGGTAAAACATGAATGACACATGCACCATTCTAATAAGAGGTAAATAACCCTAAGTAAACGATTTACATTTATGGCCATAGTAAAAATGTGAACAATACTTAGGATTTTTATCTTTTATAGGATAAAATTTGACCTTCACTTAAGGTCTGAAAGTATTTGTAGGCTTCCCATCGCTTCGCGACTGCAAACGAGGAGAAAGATGCGAGGGTAGTGTGGCAGAAGGTGGCTGTCAATCGATTTGCCGACATGTTGCACAATATGAAGACTATATAAAAAAAAAACAGCTGGTGGGATAAATGGTTCACTACAGTGAAAGGGCCATGAGCCTTCTACTATCAGAAGAGATTATTGGGAGGGTATGTGCGACAAGTGGGCGAGCAATGAATTTCGAAACCGCTCAGCAAAGGCTGCATAAAACCAAGCGAAGATGCTCGATACCCATCTACACACAGATGGATCTAAGACTTTTGGGAGCTACCAGAAGAAAATGGTAATTCATCAATATATATATATATATATATATATATTGTCAAATTTGTAAGTATTTATACATACTTATTAATCAATTTTTTTATCATTTAACACTGTAGGAAGCAGAAAAAAGAGACATTGTGCCTTACAAGGATGTGTTTGTTGAAACACATAAACGTAAGAGCACTAAAGATTTTGTATCAGAGAAGGCGAAAGCGACATCGGTATGTATTTATTGTATTAATAAATATTGTAATATACAAGTTACTATGAATTACGTTATCATAAACATTATAATTATTAATTATTAATTCATATTTTATTCATTACTTTGTGCGAGTCATACGAGTAGCAAATGATACAACGATATGGTGATGAAACCACTCAGCTTCTGCCTTTTGATCTTGCAGCATGGGTGACTACAACAGGTGAACCCAAAAAGGGTTGTGTATTCAGGTTTGGGAGTAACATGAACACCACAACAGTCGTTGCCTTCTGCAGCCATGACTCTCAATGTTCTCCCGCCAACATTAACTCCCAACAGCTGATTGTCCCTGCTATGTCTTGGAATGATGTCTATCAGCGTCTTGAGGACAAAATGCAGTACTTTTTAAATAAAGTCATTCTCAACATTGCCCGTAATGAGTTGTGCAACTTTTTTCAGGACAGGGTAACTTCATTTGTATTTAACATGAGCTCTGGTGCCCGTCAGTATAAAGATTCATGTCATTTGTTTCATGTTGTTAGATTTCAAGCTAGTATATGCATGATTGAATACATATATGCATGATTGCCTCACTATGAATTTTTTTAACACCTTATAACACATATATGCATAATTTATTCACTATACAATTTTTATGATACCCTTATAACACATATACGCATGATTGAATCACTATGAAAGTTTTTTTACAACCTTACAACACATATATACATGATTTAATCACTAAAAAAGTTTTTTGACAACCTTAGAACACATACAAGCATGCTTTCATCACTATGACAACTTTAGAATACATATGAGCCTTATATTAGCATATATGAAAATTTTTTAATGCCTTATAACACATATATGCATGATTGAACCACTATAAAAATTGTTAACTGCCTTAGAACATGATACACATGATTGAATCACATATAAAGTTTTTTGACTGCCTTAGAACACATATGAGCATGATTGAATCACTATAAAAAAATTTGACTGCTTTAGAACATAATACACATGATTGAATCACATATAAAGTTTTTTGATTGCCTTATAACACATATGAGCATGATATTAGCATATATAAAAGTTTTTTGACTGCCTTATAACACATATATGTATGATTGAAATCAATATGAAAGTTTTTTGACAATCTTAGAACACATATATGCATGATTGAATCAATATGCAAGTTTTTTGAAAACCTTAGAACACATATATTCATGATTGAATCACTATGAACATTTTTTGACAACCTTAGAACACATACAAGCATGCTTTCATCACTATGAAATTGTTTTACTGTCTTAGAACACACATATACATGATTGAATTACTATAAAGTTTTCCTTAGAATATATTTATCCATGATTGAATCAATATGCAAGTTTTTGGACTGCTTTAGAACACATATGAGCATGATTGAATCACTATGAAAGTTTTTTGACAATATTAGAACACATATAAGCATGATTTCATCACTATGAAAGTTTTTTGACTGTCTTATAACACATATATGCATGATTGTGATACATAACACATTTATTTGACAGCCTTATAAACCATATATGCATGCGTGAATTACTGTGACATTCTTTTACAACCTTAGAACACATATCTGCATGATTGAATCACTATAATTTTTTTTTTCTAGTTTTAGAACATATATTTGAATTTTGTTAATGTCCTTCAGTTTATTGCTAGTCTATGTGCATTCAACCATTTACTTTATTGCATTAGATTATGTGCATTGCATATAATTTATTTTATTATATTTTGTTTATAAATACTAACATTTTTGTTCTCTTGTAAGATGCTAGAGATGATCAAGGTAGAGGAGCTGATGGAGGTATGGAAGGAGGGGCATATCGAGAAAATAAAGAGGATGATGTCCAAAATCTTGGTGAGGATTAGATTCGTTTGTTTAATTTGTTTGACATACTTGTAACTAATTCTAACTTGGCAAGGACTGTATTTGGTTGTTAAAGTTTGCTTAACTTAGAACTTGTGTTAAATTTGTTTCACTTGTATATGTATTTTTTATATGTACTTTTTTTTATAAGAAAGTTATATGAATTATATAACGAGAAATTTTTCTTGAGTTTCAAAATATTTCAAAAAAAAAAATAAAAATTTTATTAAAAATTAGCGGCAGATATTATCTGTCGCCAAATTGAAGCAGTCGTCGGTTTGCGATGGAATTTAAGCTGTCACTAATGGTCGTCGCCAAATTGGCGACGGACATTAACGACGGATATGTATCCCTCGTTAAATAGTAGTGACGAATTAAATTTTGTCGCATAACCAAATCAGTCTCTAATTAGCGACGAACATGATCAGTTGCTACTTAGCGACAGATTGACGACAGATAAATTCTGCCGCAGTTTAGCAACTAGGGTTATGCGATGAACGCTATCCATCACTAATCCATCACAAAATCCGTCGCTAATGTATTTAGCGACGGATAGCGCCTGTCGCTAATACACATTTTTCTTGTAGTGCTCATTTAATTGGAGACCATCTAAACTCAACTTAGCATTATCTTTCTTGACATTTATTCTAGCCCACCGACCGATCTTTGGAAAACCATAAATTGTAGGGTCACACTGAGGATGCAAGGCGATAATATGCTCTCACAATCAGACCTATAAAATTAGTATATTAGTAAGACTATAACCTTCACCGATCTTAGTCTACAACTACAAAATATGTAATAAACAATTACCTAGACAAATAGCCAAAATCCTAAGACGGTTTTTATACCCTTACGCACATGGTAAAGTTGATTGTACAAGTGTGCAAGCATAGCAGCCCATGCATAGTTATTGACTTTATCTAAGTCTTCCAAGAATTGCAGCCACAAGTAACTTATCCCTCGAACCAGACAAATCAGAAAATAAAGTAAGTCTAAAAAAATAAAGAAGGAAGTCACACAACTCTTGGTCAGCTCTTTCAGATGCACATGTAGCGGACTGACCTTCCCATTTATTACGGAAATAATAAACTTTCATCGATGTGAAATTGCTTCCACCAGAAATACATTGACTCTAGTCCTCCATCGACATTTCTAGAAAGGGCGTGCACTTGTCTTTTGCGTTATAGTTTAAATCTCATAATATGAGAGCTTATTAAATGGGAAGGGAGGGAAAGAGCCCATCACGTATGGGCCTCCTCTTCCTTCTAAGTCATTTAATTGACTTTTAGAAACCCCTTTTTAAATATATTCATTACTTATTATATATATATTGTTTATTATAATCTATTATTTTAACTCATTAGGGAAGAGGAAGGGTCGACCCACCCTTTTCTCTTCCTCTCATTAATACTCCACAAAAAATGTGGATTCCTAATAATTAAAGGTGGGGCCCACTAGTGAGGGGCAACCCGCTATTATTTTTATTTCTTTTTTTGTTTATTGTTTTATCATTTAGCTAAGTTTTATCCATTTAATATCTTAGTTTAACTTTAGGAACAAAATTCATTAAGATTACTTGTTAGTTCTTAAATAAATATACTATCTAATATTTAATCTTTAAATATTTTAAAACTGAAATTTACATTTTTTATTTGATCATGCATCCATATTGGATCCAATTCTGCTTGGATCAAACTCGTACCTTATTCAAATTCAAAGTGAATTTTGGATCCACTTGAGATCCAGATCCAAAAACCAAACCCAATTATTTTCTCTAATGGATTTTGGACCTTCCCAAAATCCAGATATAAATACTAAATCCAACCACCTTCGATAATGGATTTTGGATCTATCTGAGATCGAGATCCAAAAATTCAAATCCAAATGGATTTTAAATTGCAAACTTTAATTTCAAGTTTTAAATTCCTTAAAGCCTTTAATTTCAATCAAATTGATATTTTTAATTCCTATTCGGTTCTGAATAATTAAAAATTCAAAATTTATAGTAAAATCCTCTTTTATTTAATTAAATAATTAACAAAATTTTACAGGTCTTATAGGGTGAGACACCCTCTATGTGAGTCCATTTTGGATCTTGAAATCCCATTTAGGAAATGACTCAATCAAGGCAATACAAGGCAAACCAATTAGGACGTCCCCATGAACCTTCCTATTCTAGATTTTTCTTATCGGATTCCTTCTTGTTTAGGAAACCCATATTATTTAGGATTCGTAATTTAGAAGGAATCCTAATTGACTAAGGTTGGATTAAGGAGTTTCCTTTTTTAAACAAGAGACCTCACAAGAGAGGTTATTTAAGGGAGGCCTCTTCCCTTTACTCCCACATGCCCCGTTAGTTTTCTATTATCTCTCTCTACTTTCCTATCTTTCTCTCCCTCTTCTTTCTTCTTCCCACACACCCCAGCTTGGTGAAGAGATCCTTTGAAGGCTGGTGTGTTTGCTCCATTGGCGATGCATACCATAGGAAGAATTTGTTGATGTGTATAATTCAGGAGAGTCTTTGGGTAAATTTTTCAATTTTTAGTTAAGTACACCATAACTTTATACGTGTGCATAGGACTAGAATATATGAGCATGCCATGAGATTATCTTCAGGTATGTATTGGCACACATATCAACCTAGATACATGTAGGAACTGATATTGTGTAATGCATGAAGGTTTAATAAAATTAAAATCCTTTTCAGAAATTGGTTTTGAGAAAAGTGTTTATTTGTGAAAAATGGTGGATTTTGGTGTTTGATTCATGATATGTGTTATATTTTTGTATATAAAATATCTTTAACTATTTATATGCATGAATTTGATGTATTCTTTGTTGAATGTATTTTTTTTTATATTTTTGTTGAAAAGTATGAAGTTCATGTTTGATTTCTGAAAAACTACATGTTATATGTATTTTGATTTGACTAGTCTTAAAGATAAATTTGGTTCTCCTAAACTGTGAACCCATAAATCTTGTAAAATTGTGGGAATGTTTCATGAAAGTAATCTTAGTTTAAAACGTAGAGTCAGATGAGTCGTGGTTTGGGAGATATGCCCTCTGTAAGTCGACATATGAATTTTGTCCTAATAAGTATTCTATGAAGATAGAAAAACTTTGTAAAAATTATATCTTTCTGAATACTCAAGATCTCAGTGAAATTTTAAGGTATATTAGTCTGAATATGGAAGAGCACATGGTTAAAATCTTGGAAATTGATTCCTCACAATTTTGAAATAAAAAATTGATAAAGTTGCTCCATAATATGAGATTTTCTGGAATATGTTTTGTCAAATAACAGAAACAACAAATATTACATATTTTTAGCTCTCTACTGGAATTGAATTTAAGTCAGGGTTTTTGCGAGTTTGAATCAGACATATCAATCCACCTAATATAAAAATCCTAGCATTTATTTCATTCTATATAATTTATGATTGCTTTTTTCATTGAAAATACAAAATTGGACAAGAATGTTCTGTGAACAGAAAATAGTTTATGCTTACAAAATTTTTAATTTTTGTTTTGTAATAAGATAAGTTCTCAGTTTTTTCTTGTATATATATAACATATGTGAGAATCTTTTGTAAAATTTCAGAGCCTAAATCATTCTGGATTATTTATAAAAGAATTTACAATGTTAGGTAAATTATGTGGTAACAGTTCTGAATTAGAGAATTGTATTTGAATGCATGTCATGGTCCCAAAAGTGAACCAAATTAACATGGTATGGTTCTATAAGTTAATTAGATGGACACATGACATACTGATGTAGAATATATGGTTTTATTGAGGAAGTGTGATTGTGCCATCACTTGTGAATATCTTTTGAATGTTATGCTAAAAATTTCTATCATAAAGTTATATTATGCAACATGATGTTATGAAGTGTTATAAGACATGAAAATCATGCATGTACATGTTAATGCTCATAAATTATCGTGTGGCTTTAAATAACCAATGTGGTGTTATAAGTGCATAGATATGTTGTGTGGCTTATGATGATAAAAGCATACATGCACACATGATTGCTTATCGAAGAACAAGTGGTTGAAAGAACTAATGGGGTGTCAAAAGTACATCAAGCTATACAAAGAATATAAATATGCACATAATATAAATATACCATAGAGCGGTAGGCGAGGGTATAAAATTGCTCAACTAGTTTAAAGTCATTAGAACATTCTGAATGGGTTATGAGTAAGTAAATTGTATAACTACCATGAATGAGCAATATAATGCTCATATCATGAAAATCAATATGAAAAACTACCCTGAAGGGGTACTTGGGCTATTGAGCAACGAAGTGTTGAAAGATATAAGGCACATATAATGAAATAAAATAAACCCATGCTTTTAATAAAAACACCAAATAACCCATTTAAATCAGGCTTACCTTGGAGAGAGTAGATGATACAAAACTTCGTTGGACTGTTATGTTTGTTTTTGTGAGAGTTAAACATTTCACTTGGTTCCTCATCCTCGGAGTTAGGGGAACAAACTACCAATATATCATAGGTGGTAGGTTCATATCTTATGCAGAACTTTAGGTTACATCCTCAGAATCTCGGTCACATACCACCATCAATTGATCTATTTCAGTAAGATACTCGCAAAAACTAAAATACATAGCTAATAAACACCTAGGTAGACTCTTCTGATTTGATGACTTATCGTGTGCATGCTCGCATGAGTGATAAAAAGATAAACAAAAGTCTTACACTTGAGGAGATTTATTTTGTGCTAAACTTGTATTGAAAATATACCTTGATAATTCATATGCATAATCATGAATATGATCTTGTTCTGTGATGTGTAGCATGAGTTTATTTACTATAGTTGTTTAGTTGAATCCCTTATGATTGTTATGTTGTTTTGCACATGTTCTAAAAGAATGTATGATCTCATGTATATTTGGTTTTGTATATATGTGCATTGTTATTATGTTTCTACCAATACTCAATGAGTATGCCCACATGTTATAATCATTCATGTAATGAGTAGATGAGTTGAAGCGATGGTGGGATGCTATAGGTGGTGCCAAGAACCAACTATCTAGATTTGAGATTTGCTTTAGAAATAATTTATGACATATTTAGACTTGTTATTTTGTTAGTCATGTTTCCAAACAATTCAATTAATTTATGAACACTATTGTCTTATTTCGATCTTAGATTTTGGATTCCTGATTTGGATCGATTCACGATTTAGACCTGGACCCAAGTCCAATATGAAAATTGAATCCAATCTCATGTTGAGTTAAAATACATGTTTCTTGGCCAAAAATTCTAACTAAAACTAAAATAAATATTTCTGTTGTATTTATGTTTTATTGATAAAGTGTTCTTGTCCTTGACTATCTCTTTTATGAACTTAGTGATAGTAGGCTAATATACACTAGCACTTGCACACAAGCGAGCCCCTTAGTACTTAGTTTGGACAGAGCATTGCTATCAATAAGGCTTTGTATAAAAAAATGCTTTATTTTTGGATTAAAAATTTGGGGCATTACAATTATCATTTATGGATTTTATCTGAATGTCTGTCTTATAAAAGACATTGATATTTCTTCTTTAAAACTATACGATCCACTTCAAGTAATTTTTTGACCTAAAATATGGTATTTTCAAGCTTTTCTTTTGAAATATGAATGAATGAAGAAATCATAAGCTTTCTAATGCACCAAAAATCAATTAAAATGGACATCATGATCCAATGTTATGACCAAATAGCATTTTGAGGCTATTTAAATATAGTTCTAAATCTAGATTAAGTGCAAATTGTCCTTCCCACTCAATTGTATTTTGTACATGGTCGTTCTAGCCCGATTGTCACTCAAAGGTTTTGGATCTGGATCCCAGTTGTCATTATAAGTTTAGATATGAACCCAAATTCTTGCTTGAGCTAATTGGATCTGGTTTGGATCCAGTCAAGTTATCATTTAAGCTGCTTGGATTTGGATCAAATCCAAACCAGTTTGTCATTCTATTAGTGTGGATCCATGATAGATCCATTCTCAGTTGTCACTCTAGTGATTGAATCTAAGTCAGATCCATATCCGAATAGCCTGGGTTGTCATTCTTGTGAATGAATCTAGACCAAATCCAGTCCAAGTTGCCATTCAAAGAGCTGAGATGTTGTTTGAGCCATTTGGATCTGGGTCATATCTAGATCCAAGTAGCTAGGTTGTTGCACTTGTGAATAGGGTGTTGTTTGGACCCAAAAATGGCCATTTTGGGTCCAATTCGCATTTACAAGGCTAGAAACTTTCCAAAACCTCCAAAATTCATCCCTTAGACCTTCTAAAACCCTAGCTTAGGCCCCTCAACTTTTCAAATCTATCTCACTTATCGCTTAAGCTGAATCCCTGCCTGATCGGATTGTGCCATGTCATTCTTTCGACCAATCAAATTCAAGCTCCTACGTGGCACTTAGATTTAGATCCTTTAACCCATAATCTCTTAGATTTAAGTCCAAGACCCAATCTTACTTCAAGAAATAGGGGTCCAGCCCTCCTAGTCCAACCTAGTGCACCCATACCCTGCTGAAACCTAAATCTAAATCTAGATTCTTGTCTCACCCTTCTTGGAGTCTCCGCCTAATTGAAGCTTTGTCGACATTTCCTACCATGTTTTCCAACAATCCGACCTTATTGGATTCAAAATAACTAAATTTGGAGTTGGATGAAGATAGCCTAAAACTAAATCCAGGTTGTTTTTTTTTTTTTTCCTTTTTTTATGAAGGAATCTAGCGTTCGTTTATTTACAATTAATCTTACATCACCTTTTTTTTTTGTTCAAACAAATCAATGTTGAAGGCATTTCAGTTTTTTTTTGCTTGTTTTTGTTTTTTGGGGTAATTAAACAAAGGTCAAATTTCTGATCTTAAAACTAAGTGTGTCTTTTGCATATAACTTACAAGGGCATAGGGATACATGTAATAAATAAAATGCCAAGCGGTGGCCTTGTATAGTAGCTGATAAGTTGATCGTTTTTTGTATATTATTCATCAATTTAGATACAACAAATGGGGATAGCTCGTGGGTGAGGAACCCCCTAGTTGGAGCTTATAAGGGGAGGATGCTTTGACCAAATATGACCTCATTGATGTATTTAACATTGTCAAAATAGTAGGAATCAACCTTTGGATAATAGTTTTTCGATAAATTTTTTTTTTTGAGGTATGAAAATTTAGTACACTGTTTCAGCCCTTAAAAAACCTGACATATGTGTGAAAACATTATCCAAATGTCAGTTTCTATTAAACTAAATATATATTTGAAGGCTCAGATGTTTAAAAGAATCTGAAAAAATAAAAAATATCACATCTTTTCATTAAGGGATTTCCTTGCCCACCAGGGCAGCAAACATTACCTCCAACAAATGTCTTAAATATTTATACATTCTGAATGCAAACGATAAACGTTTGCTATTAATGAACGTATAAAACTATTGGGCAAAAATCACCAACTTGTTTATGGTTGATGAATTATTTTGTAAACAGACAACTACATGCATGATTTACATGGGTTATTTAGTAAGAAAATGGGTTTTGTAATATGTGAATGCAATATGTGGGCATTTTAAGAACTTCGAAAATCAATAGCTTGTGCCAAAACTTTACCACTCACTTACATTAATAAAAATATAATTTAAAATATGATATATAGCAAATAAATCACGTTCCACACATCTATGATCTATATGTCAGATCGAGTCTTTACAACTTCCAGCACAAAGGCGTCCTTACCTACCATTTTAGTTTTTTTTGGATTTATTATAACCCCAAGAAACCTCACGAAAGACCTGATCGCGCTCGCTCAGCCTACCATACTTACGGTGCCGGCATCGTAAAACTCCTGGGCCTAGAACCCCCTGCTCCAGGGGCTTATGCTACGCATTGACTCGCACATATGCGCGATACGATGAGAATCGAACCTTGACTGCCCGTCTAGCAGCCAACGCCCACCTCACTACGCCAACCACCCTTGAGGCTACCTAATATTTTCGTTATTGTTTTTTGGCAAGAGGTTCGTGGAGGGGTTAGTTGGTATCATGGTCAAAGCGATGCACGGTTCGTTCCTGACCATCGGGTGGATGAACGGCGGTTAAAGAGCCCTACCTGATATGCACTCTCTCCCTATATAATTCGTCGTTGACGGCGATGCCAGGGTATCCGTAGCTGGTTCGTCTTGGGGGGAGGGGAGCCTACGTCGTTCTCCCTGATTTCCTTCAGAGAGAGAGAGAGAGAGAGATATGGCTGCCGTTTCAAAGCTTCAGGCGCTCTGGAACCACCCCGCTGGGCCCAAAACAAGTAACTCGCTCGTTCTCTTTACGTTGTTTGCCAGTAGAGTTGCCGTTCCGTGAATTGCGCTTCAGGCGCGTCTCTGCCGCCAGTTTCTAAATATGTGCAAAATTTCGTTCATTATTTATTTTCATACGCTCCGTTCATTTTGGGGCCCTTTGCTCCGTCTGCCTATATCTGCCTCTCCTCCTCTCGTTTTTTCCTGCTCGATCTGGAATGGTGGAACGGTCAGTAACGATGAAGATAGACAGCAATCGCCTGATCGAATTGATCGGGCCATGTAGGAACAAGGCCGGCAAGCGCCTGATCGAATTGATCGGTCCATGTAGGAACAAGGCCGGCAAGCGCCTGATCGAATTGATCGGGTCATGTAGGAAAAAGGTCTAAGATGTGATTAACAACATAGTGTCCCGTGGACCAAGCAGTCGTATCGTTGTTTGTATGATACCATGTTGTGATCGTTGTACTCGATAACTTGCAGGCCGTTCCAGATTTTTTTTTCTTCATTTCGCTCTTCCTCGCACCTTGCATTCCTCCGGTATTTTTTTATTCATTTACTGCCGCTTACAAATCGGCAGGGCAACTTATGATTCTTTTTGTTTTGTCGTTTGATAGGCGAAAACGAGAGTACTAGCAACATTTTCTTAAAGGATTCGTTGTCAATTCTACCTGTTTTGTGTATCAATGGTGTGATGAAACGAGATCGTGGACCTCTCGCCACTACCTATACAGTTTCTTAAATTGCACAGCGATCCTATCTGTTCTTACGCTCCCAAAGCTGAATCCTTTCGTGGGAAGGTGTATATTAAGCTTGGGCGAGACACACAATATAGCAGGAAGACAAAGGCATCAATTGATTTTTCAAACTTGTAAAAACCAGTGAGCATGCCCCATGGTTTTAGAGAAAGAAGTCATTGAAATTCCAGAGGATAAGCAAGTGCTGCGGCACAAAAGATTGGTTCATCTTAGCTTTTCTAAAATTTGTTATTCTCCTCTTGTAACATGTTACTTCTCTTGTTATTCTTCATACCGTCGTATGGGGAGTTGCTCCTGCTGCTTCTAAAAGTGCTCTAACTTATAATACATATTTCTAAACTCTGACACATGAATACGGCTGTAGAATGGGGATAAGGCCATTTTTAGAGAGTTTCTGTATTACTTGTATTATTGTATATACAGGGATACAAAAGGGGAGTCAACTTGAGTATCTGTCTGACATAGTTGCTAGATGACTGTACAAGATACAATTATTGAAGCACAAAGTAGATGTATTTGTTGACATATATTTATGTTAGCAATTAATTTCGATTAGATATCACAATTCTTTTATGGGATTCGAGCAGAGAGTACATATCATTTTACTTTCAACGATATATGCATTTTAAGTGACCTGTATATAAAAAAGATCATATTCTCATACCCCACAACAAATTGGGGTTACTAAGGAAAAATATAAACATATCAAGGAGACAATCTGAGCTTTGTTTTAACCATTTATTCCTCAACAGTATTGGGAAAACGTTGTATTAATTACTAACCATCGTATACTTAGAATGCTCTAAACTTCTCATGAAAATGATAGTCTTTTTGAAAACATTTTTGGCCTGTTTGGATAAAATCCTGGTTTCTTGAAAACCTGGATTTGAGAAACTTGGTTTTTGAAAACATTGAAAACTTGGTTTAACTGTTTGGATGACAGGAATTTAATTAGTAACCTGATTTTCAAGAAACAAAGCACTTGTTGTTCGGATAACAGTTAACCTGGCTTTGAATTTCTTTTTATCATGATAATCTTTTTTATAAATTTAGCAAAATCAAAATTTTATGTAGTTTACTACTCTCTCTCTGAAACATACTTGTTACTCAAGAAACAAAGCACTTGTTTGTGTTGATGAATTTCTTCATAGTCTTAGATACCTCTATATCTTTAATATCCCAACAAGCCTAACAAAAACAACCTGAGAATCCATTTACTTATATGAGGAACACCACATCAATGGCCTCTTCATAGTAACCATGGGACTATCCTGCATAGGAAACAAAGAATCTGAACAAGCAGGATCTTTTTATAGGAGAGTTTGGAAATGTTTTTTGTGGTTCAACCGTTCAAGTAACATTATTCTAAATGATACCACATACATGAATGATTGAATTGTTTATGTTCTCTACTCTTGACTCTTGCAGAAAAGAATGCTGAACCACATCCCCTTCTCTAAGCCATTAAACTCTTCACTTTTGCCACACAAATGACTTTTCATCATTTGTGATAATGCAGTTCTCAATCTAAGATCCTTTTGTTTTTCCAATAAATACTCTATCCAACACATTATCAATTACAAAAGAATTCCAAGCTTTTAATTTCCATGATTCTAGTCATAAAGCTACCTCTTCTATGACCAACACTTTTTGACACACTCTACACTCCCTTTTATCCACAAACAACAACAACAACAAACAACAACAACTACGCCTTCATCCCAAAACAATTGGGGTCAGCGATATGAACCAAAAAAGAAATTCATTTTGGGTCTTCCACATGAATCCTTTTCCTCCAATCATTTCTATCCAACGCCATGTCCTCGGCACTACACTCTACACGAACCAAAATTCATTTTGGGTCTTACACTCCCTTTTATCCACTTTTTGAAAAATTTGTGTTGCATAATGTTGGCTATATAGGATCGTCAGTATGAAACATCAAAAGTTTATCATTTGAAATAGACCATTGCAGCAAACTATGTTCCATTTCAGATTAATGTAAAAAATTGTCACCTAGCACACAATATTCTCAACAGTTTTTTTATTAGACCACCTAAAACTGTGGCTTCTGTATTTCAACAAGTTCATCAGCATGCTTCAAGCCATTAAAATTCTGTATATACCTCAAAATAAGAGCTTTGCCAGTTTTCTCATGTGCATTCCTCGCCACATTATAGTTGCTAACTGAAAAGCCAAGGGACATCCTCTTTCATGTTCAGGTTAGAAAGATTGACGTGAACTGGGAGTTCTATCAGTACGTTGAGTCTGGATGTCATTTGGTTTGATTGGTGTGCTTGACCAAGTCTCTTACTAAATGTTTATCCATGATGTAGATTTCTTTTGTAGATCATGCCTAATTCAGTTCTTTTATCTTTCTAAACTCTCTATGCCTGATATTAATGCTTGTAGAATTTTAAGGAGAGGATGAAAGCTATGCTTTATAAAGAATTTTTCAAAAGTTCACTTCCTCCCTTTTCCTTCATGTTTATGTTCATTTAATTCATTCATTCATTTCTTTCTATTCCTTGTGTTAGTCAAGGACTATATCACGTGGGTACGGGTATGGATGTGGGTACTGAGGGTATAACACAACAATTTTAAAAAATACAGGTATGGGGACACTGTTAGAAAGTGAGTTGGAATACATTGGGTTCAATAATGAACCCATACTTATGCACGTGAAGTGCAAATATACCCATTAAAGGGAAACAACACAAGCACATAATGTGCTAACCCATAAAACCCATAAAAAGGGAAAAATATGACATAAAGTCATAAGTTGCATATCATTGAAGAAACAATGGAGCATAAGCTCCCTCAAGAAGTAAGAAATACAAAGGGGAGAGCCCCTATTTATAACAACAAAAAGGAGCCTTGGAGGGGCTCCACTCATAGACGTTGGAGCCCCTCCAACGGTCACAAATGTGACCGTTGGAAGGGGCCCAACGTCTATTTGAGTGGGCCCCCCAAGGTACCTTTTGGTACTTTAGAAAAAAGAAATAAAAAATAAAATAAAAATAAAAATAAAATACATTACAATCACATTCATAAAGTGAATGTGCGTAAAACAGAGGAAAAGACTAAAATACCCCTACGGCTAAACAAAAGGAAAATATATATTTTATATATATAAATAGGAGGATACATATATATCATATATGTATATGTATCATCTTTTATATATATAAAATATATCTAATTATAACAATTGATGGGTACATTTTAACACCCCCCCTCAAGCTTTGCAGGGAAACGAAAAGATTGAAAAAAGGGCAAAACTCCACGAGGCTTCGGCGACTCCAAGAGGCTTCGGCAAGGATGCAATGAAACTTGAAATAGCCTTCCTCCAATTGTCTTCAAATGATGAACCCATTGCCCGAACCATCCAGGGTACTTCCCTTTGTCCTATCTCCAAGATCCTGAGAAAAGAAAACAACAAAGAACAAGTAAACAATATCTTTGCACTTTACTCAAAAAGGAACATTCCTAACAAGGTGCAAAATATATGTATAATATGATAGTTACTTTAGTATGAAACGAAAAATTTAGAAAACCAAAGTTTCTAAATCATACATTATGTTAAAACAAAATGAGCGGAAGCAAATTATGCAGAAATTGCAAGAATGCATAATGCATTCATAAGGTCCACCATTGGACAAATATAACCCCATAATGGGGAATAACAAAATGATCCACTAAGGGATACCACAAGAAGCCTACGAAGAGACATAACATACATATGCTTTATTGAATGAGAGCCCAAAAAAGGCCATAAAGAGCATATGTATATACGAATCATTATATGAATTAATACTCAAAGAACTAAAACATGCTTCAAACATGTAGTGAAGTTCCAAATAAGAAAAACGAAGTCTCCAAGCATACTTTAGGCAAAATAAACCCAAGATTTCACAAGATTTTTAAAAACTTTTATGTAATGAGAAGAGGCGGAAGCACCAATAGGGCAAAAAGTCACTCTTTAAGAGTGACTATAAGAGCCAAGAACACAAACACCAAATGTGCACACACAAAACTCACGAATATAGAAAATGACTTAAAGTCATAAGTTGGATTTATTGAAGAAAGGAAGAGAAGGGTGTAAAAAACCATAAGCACTTAATATATAGATTAAATGCTAAGAAATCAACTTGATATGCATATCAAAAAGATGATTTACTTGAAAAATACAAGTCATGAATGGAATTTTGCAAATATCAATAATAGTTTATTCATTACAAACAACTTCCTCATTAGTCCTCCAAAACCCATAAATCAAGTGTATAAGCTACTAGATCAAGAATATAAAGCCACTAAAGGCCAAAGACACACGCAAAGGTGTGTAAACGAACCTCTTGTCTACATATAATAATACTTGAAATAAGTGCATCTACGACAAGAGCAAGAGAATACATGCCAACATGGACTAAAAAGTATCTCTTGTCTACGTAAAAATACACTTAAAACCAAGTATGTTCAGCTACTAGAACAAGAGTAATAAGCCAACCATGGGCTAAAACATAATACATCTCTTGTCTACATAAGATGACACTTGAAATGAGTGAAATAAGCCAACCATGGGCATACATCTAAGCGACTAGAACAAGAACACAAACGCCAACATGGACTAAGATCACACACGATGGTGTGAATCAACGTGTCTTGTCTACATATAAGAACACTCAAGACAAGTGTGTTTAGCTACTAGACCAAGAGAGCAAAAGCCAACAAAGGGCTAAAAACACACGAAGATGTAATAAAATTCTTGTCTACATATGATGACACTTAGATAATGGGCATAAAAGAAAAAGACTTTTGAGGCAATAAACTTGTAATGAAAATAAACCGCGAATGAAACAATATTCCTTTTTAAAAAAGAATACTTATAATAACATTTTGGAATAGATGCAAGTAAAACGTATCTTCAACAAGATACTACAACCGATAAAATAATATTCTTTAGAACAAATGTGTGAACATACACCCCAAGAATACTTGTGAAAAAATACAAGAACACATGTGCACAACGAGCACAACATACAGAATCACAAATGTGCAAATGCACTCATAAGATTCATAAACAAATAAAAGGTTGGGCTATAATCCCAAAACATCTTGATTTTAAATGTACCTTAAAACATTTAAGGTTTCAAATACCATATGTCCATCACATTTACATAGAAGCATCCATAATATCAATGGCACAAGAGAAAAAATGAGTGACACACTCATAATTAGAGATCAAATAACAAATCATTTTAGAGTCCCAAGGTGCCCATAACTCACCTCAACAACCATCTATAATATGGAAGGTGGACAATCTAAAAATGATACAACACGAGGTGCCCATAACTCACCTCGTCAAACATCTCTAATATAACAATACTAAGGCCAAATAAATGATGCATTAAATAACATGTGATGGACAAACATAAATGCCACAAAAGGGCAATAAACACATGAGGAATCATTTTCCAAATAAAAGTTTTTACAAAGAGGACCGATTAACAAATTGAATCAAAGGTCCGATATAATCCATCAAAACAATTTTGCATAAACACGAATTATGCTTAATCTTCAAAAGAAGTCTTGTACACCAAAAAAGGCTTACTATGCAACATAATATGAAATATTAAGCAACATCATGTGCATGAACCGATTTGGAACAAACAAGCCTTAACTATGAAAGACATAAGGTGCAATTAAACGGTGAAGTTGGTGAAGTTCAAAAATAACAAACTTAGGCCAATATAGGCATTCATAAAGATGGTGAAGTTCGAAAAACTTATGAAATCTACTATTGCAACTTAAAAATGATAAACAATCATGAAATCTTCATAAAAGAATATATACTCACAAGAAGATTATAAGGACCGAAAGGCTCCTTAAGGAGAGTTTGAACAAAAAAACTCCCAAGAAGGAGAAAACTCCATTAAAGTGGGAGAAATCCCAACAAAATAGATTCATTAACAAAACCTTATGATAAATAAGATTGTACTATGACTTAAATAAAAAGTAAACATTTATTGAGGAAAAATTTAACACTCTTAAGTTTTATCAAAAAAACATGACTTAATAGATTATTACCTACTCCTAATGAAATAAGTACACAATAAACATTAGTGAAGACCATAACTTTTGTAATGAAATATGCGGAAAAGCAAAAGAGTGCATTAAGCACTTACAACATTCACTAATGAACAAACAAAAGGGCAAACACCAAAACCCACAAGAGACAATCACAACATAAAAATATAAATGTCTCTTATTGAAAAGAGAGAGAACTCTCTAAATGTTGAAAACATCCTTAAGAGTGTAAAGATGGAAAGAAAATCACCATATTCCATAAGATCATTTTAAAACTTAATTCAACCGGTATTATAAAAAAACTTTCTTAATTAAATGTTGCTCATATAAAACGGACACATAATATGGAATTTTTCATATATGCCAAACATTTTTCAAAAAACTACATTTTACAAGCATTTTAATCTTAACATACCTTTCTTTAAAGACTAAACATTCATATAAAGGTATTTTCATAAACAAGATTAGGTTTAAAATATAAATTCAAAGTTCCAACGGTCATAAATTTTTACCGACCCATTAAAGCAAGTTTTGAGCAATCATATATCTAATTTTTCGCCAAACAAGTTATCATTTAAAGTTTTTCAAAGAAAAACATACGAAAACGATTCAATGGAGTAGCAAGTAACTCAAAAAAGACATAATGACAAAAAGCACACATAAAGAAAAGGACATATTACATTCTTCATACAATACTCAAAGAAATAAAATGCATACCGAATAACTATAAGAAAGACAATAGAGAGAACCGAATACTTCACCATTTTTCTTTAACACATTCTTGAATACCACGCTTCCCGATGCACCAAAGAGCAACTCGATCTCAACCTCGCTCTGATACCATGTTAGAAAGTGAGTTGGAATACATTGGGTTCAATAATGAACCCATACTTATGCACGTGAAGTGCAAATATACCCATTAAAGGGAAACAACACAAGCACATAATGTGCTAACCCATAAAACCCATAAAAAGGGAAAAATATGACATAAAGTCATAAGTTGCATATCATTGAAGAAACAATGGACAAGGGGTAAAAACCCCATTACAATGGAGCATAAGCTACCTCAAGAAGTAAGGAATACAAAGGGGAGAGCCCCTATTTATAACAACAAAAAGGAGCCTTGGAGGGGCTCCACTCATAGATGTTGGAGCCCCTCCAACGGTCACAAATGTGACCGTTGGAAGGGGCCCAACGTCTATTTGAGTGGGCCCCCCAAGGTACCTTTTGGTACTTTAGAAAAAAGAAATAAAAAATAAAATAAATTACAATCACATTCATAAAGTGAATGTGCGTAAAACAGAGGAAAAGACTAAAATACCCCTACGGCTAAACAAAAGGAAAATATATATTTTATATATATAAATAGGAGGATACATATACATATATATCATATATGTATATGTATCATCTTTTATATATATAAAATATATCTAATTACAACAATTGATGGGTACATTTTAACAGACACATCTATATATATATATATATATATATATATATATATATATATATATATATATATATATATATATATATATACGAAAACTTTAAATCCCCATGTGAGGTAACACAATGTAAAAACCAGGGTTACCGGAAGCGTTATACCCTATGTCACATGGGTGCGGGTGCGACGCAATTTTAAAAATTTTGGACACGGGAACTCGGCTATATAAATTTTGGACACGGGGACTCGTCTCGTGACTCTTCCGAGTTGTCTCAGATCCTGAGCTAACCGAGTTAAAATAGTAGTATAACTGGGTTAGAACCAAACTCGGCTGAGTTTATCATTGACTCGGCCGAGTCTTAGCTACCATGGGAATAAAACATCATCAAGGTATTAATTAAAAGCATTAACTAAAAGCATGTTCTGGTAAATGCATTAAACATCTTTTGCAGTTTTGCTAAAATTCATAACATTAATTAAAAGCATTAAAAACTTTTAATTTTTCAAAGCTAGATTTGAAAAAGAGAGAGAGAGAGAGAGAGAGAGAGAGAGAGAGAGAGAGAGAGAGAGAGAGAGAGAGATCTCGGTGGATGAGAAAGTGTTGCTACTCCTGGATGAGAATTTATTAGCTTTTATAAGAGAGAGAATTGGGTGGATGAAAAGTGTTGGTACTCGTGGATGAGAATTTATTAGCTTTTAAGATTGAGAGAGAGAATTAAATGATAATATTTAAGAATATTTTTTTTCTGGGACTTATGTTTGAGACTCATGCTATATATATATATATTTTAAAAAAATATATAAAAAGATCATTTTTTTGTTTTTTGCCCTAAAAATGGACATTTTTGGACTCAATCAACGTTGACCGAGTCTAAAACAAGGGCGGACTCGGCCTTGACTCGTTGACCGACTTCAGGCCGTGTCTGAGGCCGCACCCGTGTCCGCACTCATGTCGGGGCGTGTCGACTCGGGTGCGGCACCTCCCTAGCCGAGTCCGTGTGACATAGGTTATACCATATGGGAAAGCGCGTTTCAGAAGTGCAAAATGTGGCGCTTTCAAAACATGTGGGGAAGCACCAAAAAAATTTGGGAAGCATGCTTCCCCTTGTTTTTTTTATTTTTATTTTTGTGTGTGTTTTTTTTTTCTTTTTTCTTTTTGCTTTTCCCTCGCTTCCTATGTCGCTTATGGTTCACTTCCGGTTCACTTCTAAGTCGTCCCACGCTTTTCGCTTTCTAAAATTTTGGAAGCGCCTCGCTTCCCGCTTCCCCGACTGGCAACTCTGGTAAAAACATGTAAGATGATGTTCACCAAAGAGCCACAAGTCCAAGAAATAACACAATCACAAGGCACAAAGGTTACTAAGGTCTCCAAAGAGAGCCCTTACAAAACCTTTTTTAAAAAATAAATATTTTATTAATGATCACTATGCACTAAACATGTAATCCCACTAGGTCAAGAATGCACAAATTATTAATGTGAATAAGTACACTCACAAAACTACTAAAGTCATAAACACCAGTCAAAAGAGTACAAGCCACTAAAGGCAAGAGAGATCACACACAAAGTAAAAAAATAAATATTAATTTTATTAGTCACAAAATTCACAAAATATTCATTCATAAATCTCATAAAAGAGTTCAACATAAACTCCACAAGGATGAGTGCATAATTCTCATAAAAGAACAAGTCATACATGAAGAAAACATGCTTAAAACCTCATGCACGAATAAACAAAATCATTCATTAATACAACAACAACAACAACAACTACGCCTTCATCCCAAAACAATTGGGGTATGAACCAACAAAGAAAATCATTATGGGTCTTCCACATGAATCCTTCTCCTCCATTCATTTCTATCCAATGCTATGTCCTCGGTGAGGTTCAAAGCATTCATATCCTTTCTTATCACCTCCATCCATGTCTTCCTAGGCCTACCCCGACCTCTTTTAACTAATATATTTTCCCATTTCTCCATCCTTCTAACTTGAGCATCATTAGGCCTTCGTCGAATATGTCCAAACCACCGTAAACGATTCTCTCTCATCTTATTTTCAATGGGTGCAACGCCTACCTTCTTACGTATCTCCTCGTTCTGAATCTTATCTTTTATTGTATTTCCACACATCCATCTCAGCATACGCGTCTTAGCTACCCTCATTTTTTGAATATGATGTCTCTTGGCAGCCCAACATTCCGTACTATATAGTAAAGCGGGCCTAATAGTCGTCCTATAAAACTTTCCCTTCAACCGCAATGGCATTCTACGATCGCATAACACTCCAGTTGCACTCTTCCATTTCATCCACCCAACCTTTATCCTATGATTTACTTCTCCATCAATTTCTCCATACTTTTGAATGATAGATCCCAAATATTTGAAAGAATCATCTACCAGTATTTCGTGCTCACCAAGCTTCACTACACTCCCATCATTACTTCGTTGCTTACTAAATCGACATTCCATGTATTCTGTCTTACTCTTACTCAACTTAAAACCTCTTGCTTCCAATGTCTGTCTCCATAATTCTAACTTAGCATTAACCCAAGCTCTAGACTCATCAATCAAAACAATATTATCAGCAAATAACATACACCACGGCACATTTTTTTGAATTGATCTCGTAAGCTCATCCATCACTATAGCAAATAGGAAAGGGCTTAAAGCAGATCCTTGATGTAACCCAACCGTTATAGGAAAATTGGTTGTCACCCCTCCACAAGTGCGGACATTGGTTACTACTCCTTTATACATATCTTTAATTATACTAATGTACTTGAGAGAAACACCTTTCTTCATCATTGTCCACCAGAGAACGTCCCTAGGTACTCTATCGTAAGCCTTCTTCAAATCAATAAAAACCATATGCAAATCTTTGTTCCTCTATTTCTCTCAATAAGTTGTCTAAGAAGATGTATAGCTTCCATAGTTGATCTTCCAGGCATAAAACCAAATTGATTCTCCGATATCATGACAATCTTCCTCAACCTAGACTCAATCACCCTCTCCCAAAGTTTCATACTATGACTCATGAGTTTTATACCACGATAGTTTGTGCAATCTTGTATATCACCCTTATTCTTATATAGAGGCACCAAAGTACTCTTCCTCCACTCATTAGGCATCTTATTTGTCCGCCAAATCTTGTTAAAAAGATTTGTCAACCATTCTAAACCTTTCTCTCCCAAGCATTTCCAAGCCTCGATAGGTATACCATCTGGGCCAACTGCCCTTCTTGATTTCATTTTCTTCAAAGCCTCTGCAATTTCTTTCTTTTGAATCTTGCGCATGAAGTCACGATTCATCTCATGAAAAGGAATTGAAAAGTCTCCAAGATCTTGAGCATGACTTTCATTAAATAGTTTATCAAAATAATCTTTCCATCTCTTCTTAATCTCCTCATCTTTGACTAAAACCCTTTGCGTTTCATCTTTGATACATCTAACCATACCCAGATCCCTCGATTTCCTATCTCTAATCTTTGCAAGCCTATAAATATCCTTCTCACCCTCTTTGGTATCCAACTTGTCATAAACCTCCTTATATACCTTATCCCTCGCGTTCCGAACTACTTTTTTTAGCTTCCTTCTTTGCTATCATATACTTCTCCAAATTCTCATTATCATGATTTTTACTTAGATTTCTATAACACTCTCTTTTAACCTTAATAGCTAATTTGACATCCTCGTTCCACCACGATGTATCTTTACCTAGCGGTGCACCGCCTTTAGACTCACCCAATACCTCCTTAGTCACCTTTCTCATGCCACCCACTATCTTATTCCACATAGATTCTGAATCCTCCTCGAGACACCAATCAACTTCCTTAACTACCCGCTCTACAAACATTCCTTGTTTAGCTTCTTTCAGTGCCCACCACTTAATTCTAGGATCTACCATATGTCTATCTCTTTTGCGGTATTGTCTAATTCTAAGATCTAAAATTAAGACTCTATGTTGTGTAGCTACACTTTCTCCCGGTATAACCTTACAATCGATGCAACAACCCCTATCTCTCTTTCTAAGTAGGAAAAAATCTATCTGACTCGTATTAACCCCACTTTTAAATGTTACTAGGTGAGACTCCCTCTTCCTAAACCAAGTGTTTGCTAAGATCATATCATAGGACAAACCAAAATCTAAAATCCTTTCTCCACTTTCATTTCTTTCTCCTATACCATAGCCTCCATGGATACTCTCAAATCCATCCCTACTAATGCCTACATGCCCATTAAGGTCACCGCCGATGAAAAGCCTTTCTCCATAAGATATCCCTTGTACTACTCCATCTAAATCTTCCCAAAATTGACGCTTAATGGAATCATCTAAACCTACTTGAGGTGCATAAACACTAATAATATTAATAATATTCGTACCTAATACTAATTTAATAAGTAAAATCCTATCACCCTTCCTACGGACATCAACTACATTATCTATAAACTCACGACTCATAACAATCCCTACTCCATTCCTATTCCTATTTATTCCTGTATACCAAATCTTATATCACTAAGGTTCTATCACTTTTGCTTTCTCACCTACCCATTTGGTCTCTTGTAGACATAAAATATCAATCTTTCTCCTACACATAACATCTACTAACTCTACCAACTTACCAGTTAAAGATCCTATGTTCCAAGTGGCTAACCTAATTTTATGGTCTTGGACTAACTTCTTTACCCCCACCCGTCCAACAAAGTGAGGGAACCCTTGCCTATTTGACACCACACCCGGGCGTCGGTGTGACGCATCGCTTTCGGGCGACGACCTAGCAACCCTTGCTCATTTATCACTGCCTCCGAGCCTATAAAGTACAGCGCGTCGCTCAGTATGGAACGCCCCAACGAAATTCTCATATTGGTTCATATTCATAGGGTATGACTAAGTTTTTATGCTGGCTGTCACAGGCCTACCGCAACCCTCCTCCTTTATCCGGGCTTGGGAGCGGCAGTGTATAACTAAACAGTTATAAACAGGCGGAGTTAAAATCATTCATTAATGTATATGTAAAATATAAGACAATTACAAGTGCACACATATCATATATCAATAAGGCAAAATCATGTATACTAACTTAAATTTCCAAAAATAACAAAATACTCATGATCACAAAAGAAAAAACCCCCATACACAAATAAAGTATTTAGGTTTCACATAAGAGCATATCAAAGAAAATTCAAACACAAGTTACGCAAGATCTCAAAAGATCACACGTGAATTGTCATGAAATGAGTGTGAGTCTTTGTAAATGTCCACCAACACAAAACTCAAATGGGCTAACAAAGAGCACACTCACAATACCCACAATGGGGATACACAAAAAAACACTGTCAAATATTAAATAATATTTTATTCAATCACCAATAAGATTGTAAAAGCCTTACAAGAAACAGGGGATTCATCCCCTTTATATACACAAACAAGAGGGCCAAAATGGGCTCAAAAGAGAGCCCATTATAGCCGTTGGACTAGCCCCAACGACTAGTCAACCCATGGTTGACCAAGTCCTGAAAAGGAAAAAGACCAAAAAATAAAGAAAAATAAAAGGTGTAAAATTACAATATATATAATATATATACATGTATTATTGTATATGCGTATACATATACATGTTGAGAGATGTATATGTGAAAGTATCTCCAACAAGATAATACGAACAATATTACAATATTCTTGAAAATAAATGCGTATACAAACGCCCAACAAGAACACTTGAAACTCTTGTGCACACAATGCACAACACAAACTCACAAATGCACAAATACGAACCCAAAAGTCATAAGTTTCACTAACACAAGCTTGGGCTATAATCCCAAAGCCTTAGAAATACAAAGGGAGAAGCCTTTATTTATAGGGCAAGAGAGCCTTGGGAGGGGCTCCACATATAGTCGTTGGAGCCCCTCCAATAGTCACAAAATGTGACCGTTGGAGGGGGTCCAATGGCTAGTGTGTTGGCCCCTCCAAGGTAAGGTACATTGTACAAAATAATAAAAAAGATTTAAGAAAAAAAAGAAAAAGAAATTGCAAAAATAAATTACAATCATATTCAAGAAATTGAATATGTGTAAAAGGACTAAACTACCCCTACGACTACTACTAGAAGAAATATATATTATATATATATATAATAAGTAGATACATATATATTAATATATGTATATGTATTACTTTATATAATATATATATATATATATATAACATTACATGATTTGATCACATAATTTAACACCCCCCTCAAACTTAGGGCAGGATGACCGAAAGTGTGCTGAGAAGGAAGTTGAAGTGCGGAGCACACAAAGCTTTAGTGAAGAAATCCGCCAACTGATATTCTGATGTGACATATGGAAGGTCAATAACTCCTTTGAGATACGCCTCACGAACATAATGACAATTCATTTCTATGTGTTTGGTCCGCTCATGGAAAGTGTGATTCTTAGCAATATAAATCACACTTTTGTTGTCACAGCATAGCTTGGTGGACCCTTCTATTGTGATCCCCATATCTTCCAGCAACTGATGGATCCATACAATTTCCATAGTAGTAGTCGCCATGACACGATATTCGGCTTCAGTTGATGATAGAGACACCTTTTGCTGCTTCTTACATCTCCATAAAATCAGTGAATCTCCTAAGAACACACAAAAACTAGTGGTGGAGTGACGGTTATTTGGGTCACCTCCCCAATCAGAGTCAATATATGCAATTAATTTTAAATCAGAGGAAGAGGATAAGAAAACTCCCTTATTTAGAGTGCTCTTTATGTATCTTACAACTCGTAAAATAACACTCATGTGAACGGAGGTTGGTGCATGTTGAAACTGACTTGTTGTATGAACTGCATTGAGATATCTGGTCTTGTAATAATACATCAACGATCCTACAAGCTGTTTGTAGGGAGTAAGATTGGAGAGAAGAACACCATCATCAATCTTCATTTTAGCTCCTACTATAGCAGGAGTTTCACAAATCTTATCATCAGTAATACCTGACCTGTCAATAATCTCAGACGCAAGCTTAGTTTCAGACAAAAAATACACTTTATGAGAGTAAGCTACTTTAATACCCAAAAAATAAGTTAGAAATCCCAAGTCAGACATTTCAAACTTATTCTTTAAAATTGATTTTATGCTTTTAACCCTTTTAGAATCACTTCCGGTTATAAGCATATCATCCACATATAGAAGCAAAATAACAATCCTTACATTAGATTTCTTAACACATAAAGCAGTATCAGTAAAACAAGATGAAAAACCATTTTCTATCATTATAGAGTTAAACCTATCATACCAAGCCTTAGGGGCTTGTTTTAAGCCATAAAGGGCTTTCCTAAGGCGAAGCTGTTAGGTTTTATCACCCACGTTGCATTCACGCAGCAGCAACAGAGAGAAAGAGGTTGGAGACGTCTGCAACAAAAAAGGGCTGATATCATTCTCTCTAGTTGAGAACGTGCCCTAATACTCTTTATATTACTTATGGGTCTGAAGTAACAATAGATAACGGGTCTGCTCCAGGCCCAAACTCCCGACCCATGAAGAGATACAAGCATAATACATAATATAGAGATACAACAGTGCACTGACATAAATACCCTTGGACGACTACCATCCTTAATACCCGCCCTCAAGTTGTGCACGGTTTTGAACCATGGACAACTTGCCCTTTAAGTACCAAAAACGTATACTAGTGAGACCCTTGGTAAACAAACCTGCAACTTGATCTTCAGTGGAGATGTACACTGGGTCAATTTCTCCATCTTCAATTTTCTGACGAATGAAGTGCTGATCAATTTCTATATGTTTAGTACGACCGTGATAAATGGGGTTAAACGAAATTTGAATGGCACTTTGATTATCACAGTGGAGTGTAGCAGGCAAAAACTTTTCTCCTATCTCGTCCAATATATGCCTCATCCAAGTGATTTCTGCGGTGGCTGCCGCCATAGACCGATATTCTGCCTCTGTACTGGATCGGGCAACGACTCGTTGCTTCTTGCTACTCCACCCCACCAGATTTCCATCGATAAACACACAGTATCCCGAAACTGATTTTCTGTCATCTGGATCTCCAACCCAATCTGCATCTGAATATACAGTGATTTGATGTTTGCTCCCCTTAACCTGAGACCGATGATAAAGTAAGCCATCTCCAATCGTGTCTTTTAAATATCGAAGAATCCTTCTAACTGCATTCATGTGTTCGGTACGGGGATCATGCATAAACTGAGATACCTGATTTACTGCATAGACAATATCAGGCCTAGTAAAAGTAAGGTACTGAAGCATTCCCACAAGGCTACGATACTGCTTGGGATCACGATAGGGTTCTCCATCTTAGGCACTGAGCTTATGATTCAACACACTAGGAGTAGACAACGGCCTACAATCTCTCATCCCTGCTTTATCCAATAAATCCATTGTGTATTTATGTTGAGTTAGGGATAAGGTTTCATTTTGTTGATCCACTTCTACTCCCCAAAAATAGCGCAATATGCCTAAATCTTTCATTTTAAATTTTCTTCCCAGTAAGTCCTTGATGATCTCTATGTGCTCATCCGAATTGCCGGTGAGAATTAGGGATGGCAGTGGGGCGGGGCGGGGCGGGGGACAAGGTTTCCACCCCCGCCCCGCCTCAAAATTTTATCCTCCACCCCCGCCCCGCCTCCGCGGCGGGGATGGATTTTATCCTCCACCCCCGCCTTCATCCCCGTTTCATGTCCTCCACCCCCGCCCCGTCCCCGTCCCCGCCCCGTCCCCGTCCCCGCCCCGCCCCCGCCCCCGTCCCCGTCCCGACCCCGCCCCCGTCCCCGACCCCGCGGGATGAGCGTGCTCGTCACCGGCGCCGCTGGCTTTGTCGGCACCCACGTCTCGCTCGCCCTCCGGAAGCGCGGTGACGGTGTCGTCGGCCTCGACAACTTCAACGACTACTACGACCCCTCGCTCAAGAAGGCCCGCCGTCGAATCCTCGGCGACCACGGCGTCTTCGTCATCGCCGGCGACATCAACGACGCCCGGCTCCTGGCCAAGCTCTTCGACCTCGTCGCCTTCACCCACGTGATGCACCTCGCCGCCCAGGCCGGAGTCCGGTACGCTATCGAGAACCCGGCGTCCTACGTGCACAGTAACGTCGCCCGGCTCCAGGGTTAGGAAATTAGGGAAGGGAGTTAGGGTTAGTAAACAGTTCATCTGAGTTGGGGGCGGGGATGGGGCGGGGCCGGGACGGGGATGGGCCGGGGGCGGGGCGGGGATGGGCCGGGGCGGGGCCGGGGCGGGGATGGGGCGGGGCGGGGCGGGGCGGGGGAACGTGCCAGTCCATCCCCGCCTCCACCCCCGGACGGGGATGGATTTTAACCTTCATCCCCGCCTCCATCCCCGTTTCATACCCTTCATCCCCGGTCCAAACGGGGCGAGGCGGGGCGGGGCCCCGCTTTCCCCCGGTCCACTGCCATCCCTAGTGAGAATAATATCGTCTACATATATAAGAAGTAGAGTGCTGACCTGTTGATGCCGATAGATAAACAGGGAGTGATCAAGTTGAGATCTGAGAAACCCATGTTGCTGAATTTCGAGCGAAAAACTATCAAACCATGAGCGAGATGCTTGTTTCAAACCATAAATAGCCCTTCGTAATTTTCAGACATGTGAACTGGGACCATGTTCTGCATATCCAGGTGGTTGTTCCATGTACACTTCTTCCTTTAGATCGCCATGCAAGAAAGCATTCTTGACATCAAGCTGACAGAGAGTCCATCACAAGCATAGAACCAGTCGAATAGTACCCATTTTAATAACTGGACTGAATGTCTCATCATAGTCTTGTCCATATTCTTGAGTGAAACCCTTAGCCACAAGACGTGCTTTATACCGTTCAACAGATCCATCAGGCCTGTATTTGATTTTGTAGACCCACTTGGATCCTACAACATTTTTGTGCGAAGGTCGTGGAACAATTTCCCAAGTTCCACATTCGTGCAACACTTGCATTTCTTCGTTCATGGCCTCTATCCACCTGTTTGATCTAGATGCATCTACAAAATTATTCGGTTCCCCTTGTTTTTCAATCTGGGAAATAAACAATTGTAAATCCATGGAGAAGTTATCATAACTTGCCCATCTTTCAATGGGATGACGGGCTCTTTCAGACCTTCGAGGCTGAACGTCAGGGCATGAGTCATTGTTGTGGCCATTTCTTCTTGTATAGACAAGTCCCTGAAATCTTGTATTACCATCAGACGTAGATGGTACACTCAACTGGGAATCTGTGACTCCCTCCATCTGAGAATTTTTGTCGGCCTCTTCTTGCGCAATAGTTGGTGATTTACACGAACAGTCATCTCGTGTTTCCGTCTGATCAAAAAGTTCTGCAGCCATCCACGGTTCATACACTTCATCCCTTTTTCTCTGCTCTGCTTGCTTCTCTCCCTGACTCTGCTTTGCTGCTCTGTCTGATTCCCCAACAATGAACTCATCAAACACAACATTCTGTGAGACTTTAATGCGACGAGAGGTTGGGTCATAGCACCGATACCCTTTGTACTGGTCAGCATAACCAACAAAATAGCACTTGCATGCCTTGTCTTGAAACTTGTCACGTTGAGAACTGTCAATGGGAACATAACAGACACAACCAAAGGCTCGCATTTCGTTATAATCAGGGTGTCTTTGAAAAAGAGTAAAATATGGAGATCTATCTTTAAGCAATTTCATAGGCAAACAATTTATGACATATGTCGCTGTGTGGAAAGCTTCTGTCCATAAACTCAAGGGAACACAGGAGTCGTGGAGCATACTTAAGGCACTTTCCACGATGTGCCTGTGTTTTCTTTCAACAACACCATTTTGTTGTGGTGTATGTGGGCAAGATATACGACGATTAATTCCATTCTTTTGGAGAAATTCAGTAAATTCATGTGATAAATACTCTCCTCCTCCATCACATTGGAGATGTTGGATTTTGGATGAAAATTGATTATAAACAAGATCATGGAACAAACAAAAGATTTTGAATACTTCAGATTTGTGTTTCATAAAATATATCCAGGTGAATCTAGAATAACTATCAATGAAAATGACATAATAGCGGCTGCCAAGGAGGTTTGGGGAGCAGGGCCCCAAACATCAGAATATATGATTTCAAAAGGAATTGAAGCTCTTTGATTTATTGAATGAAAGGGGAGTACATGACTCTTACATAACTGACAACTGGAACAAAGAGGTTCTTCTGATCTTTTATTCAAACTAAACTCTGGAACAAGCCCTTCTGACACAAGCTTTTCAATAAACGAACGACCACAATGACCCAATCGACGATGCCAAACTTCTGGCTTATTACACTTAGACAAACTAAGACAATCTTGAGACAATTTTGACTGAACAATTGATGAGATTGGTGAAGTAACACAAACTGAAGATGGTGAAGCAACACGAACTGAAGATGGAGACTCCTCGAGGACATACATATTTCCTTGTCGCTCCCCTTTAACGAGCGTCTTCTTATTAAGAAGGTCCTTAACACATACAGAAGGAGTAAATTCAACAGAAGAGTTAGTATCGTCAACAAGTTTAGACACAGAAACAATATTTTTAACTATGCCCGGGGAATGGTAAACATTAGGCAAAGTTAGGGAGGAATTAGAAAGAGGAAGGTCAACGGTTCCAACATGTGATATAGGGTGAAGAGTACCATCACCAGTCTTAATGCTGAATTTTCCAAAATAGGAAATTGGTTTTGAGATCTTACCAACATCACCTGTAACATGTGCTGCCGCCCCAGAGTCAATATACCATGTTCCTTGTTCATTCTGTTTGAAACTCAACCCTGAAAGTGCAGAAATCAAGTGGTTCTTCACATTGTCCTTATCCTCATCCTTCGGTCCCCCTATTTCTTTTCCTTTGTTGGGAAGTGTAGCCCCATTCATCTTTCCTTTGTTTTGAGGGTTATGCCAGCAATTTGCCTTAATGTGTCCTCTCTTATTACATAAATAGCATGTCGGTATATGTCTGGAGTCTTGATTGTTGGAAAATGAGTTGAATTGATTATTTGGAGTAGGCAATAATCCACGTCCTCCAAAATTAGCTCTTCCTTGACCACGTCCTCCACGGAAGGATTTCCACCCCCTTTTTGATCCTACCCCTGTGATCATTACCTCGTGACTGCTGTGATTTGGAAAGGTCTCCCCTTTAATGGTGACTTCATACTGTAGTAGCTTTGCACGAAGATCTTCAAGGTTTGGTAATGATGGCAGACAGAGCAATGATGTAACCAACATGTGATAATCGGGTCCAAGACCATTCAACGTTTGTTGCACCTTTTCTCTATCAGGGATCTCACAGCCCACCATAGCTAATTGATCTGTGATAGTCGTGACTCGATTCATGTACTCTGTCACAGTAAGGCTTTCCTTCTTTAACAGTTGGAACTCTCTTTTCAAATGAAGAATCCTGGCCTCCGAAATCTGTGAATATGTCTTAGCTAACTTCTGCCACAACTCCAAAGCAGAGCATTCATCGGGAATACTCACCAATACCTCTTGAGAGAGTGTGGAGGTAATGTATGCTACTGTTTGGTCTCTCTTCCTCCATGATGTGAAATCTGGATTGCGACTTACCGTGCTGGAGGCATCTCCTTTGTCACCCTGTTGTTCCTGCGTGATGAACTCGGGTGGTGCGCAGACTGTCCCATCAAGGTGCCCAGAGAGATCCAGACTCCTAATAAATGGCAGGATCTGTCTTTTTCAGGTCAAGTAATTTGAATTGTTGAGCCTTTCAAAAATGAGATGTCCGAGAAAACTAGAGGGCAAAGAGGAAGAATCCATAATGATGAAAGAAGAAGGAAGAACAGTGGGTGAGGATAAGACTGAAAAATTTGTGAATAACAACAACAACAACAACAACTACGCCTTCATCCCAAAACAATTGGGGTCAGCGATATGAACCAAAAAAGAAATTAATTTTGGGTCTTCCACATGAATCCTTTTCCTCCAATCATTTCTATCCAACGCCATGTCCTCGGTGAGGTTCAAAGCATTCATATCCTTTCCTATCATCTCCATCCAAGTCTTCCTAGGCCTACCCCGACCTCTTTTAACTAATATATTTTCCCATTTCTCCAACCTTCTAACTGGAGCATCATTAGGCCTTCGCCGAATATGTCCAAACCACCGTAAACGATTCTCTCGCATCTTATTTTCAATGGGTGCAACACCTACCTTCTTACGTATCTCTTCGTTCCGAATCTTATCTTTTATTGTATTTCCACACATCCATCTAAGCATCCGCATCTCAGCTACACTCATTTTTTGAATATGATGTCTCTTGGCAGCCCAACATTCCGTACCATATAGTAAAGCGGGTCTAATAGTCGTCCTATAAAACTTTCCCTTCAACCGCAATGGCATTCTACGATCGCACAACACTCCAGTAGCACTTTTCCATTTCATCCACCCAACCTTTTATCCTATGATTTACATCTCCATCAATTTCTCCATACTTTTGAATGATGGATCCCAAATATTTGAAATAATCATTCACCGGTATATCTTGCTCACCAAGCTTCACTACACTCCCATCACTACTTCGTTGCTTACTAAACCGACATTCCATATATTCAGTCTTACTCTTACTCAACTTAAAACCTCTAGCTTCCAATGTCTGTCTCCATAATTCTAACTTAGCATTAACCCCAGCTCTAGACTCATCAATCAAAACAATATCATCAGCAAACAACATACACCACGGTACATTTTCTTGAATTGATCTCGTAAGCTCATCCATCACTATCGCAAATAGGAAAGGGCTTAAAGCAGATCCTTGATGTAACCCAACCGTTATCGGAAAATTGGTTGTCACCCCTCCACAAGTGCGGACATTGGTTACTACTCCTTCATACATATCTTTAATTATACTAATGTACTTGAGAGAAACACCTTTCTTCATCATTGTCCACCAGAGAACGTCCCTAGGTACTCTATCGTATGCCTTCTCTAAATCAATAAAAACCATATGCAAATCTTTGTTCCTCTCTCTATATCTTTCAATAAGTTGTCTAAGAAGATGTATAGCTTCCATAGTTGATCTTCCAGGCATAAAACCAAATTGATTCTCCGATACCATGACAACCTTCCTCAACCTAAACTCAATCACCCTCTCCCAAAGTTTCATAGTATGACTCATGAGTTTTATACCACGATAGTTTGTGCAATCTTGTATATCACCCTTATTCTTATATAAAGGCACCAAAGTACTCTTCCTCCACTCATTAGGCATCTTATTTGTTCGCCAAATCAAGTTAAAAAGATTTGTCAACCATTCTAAACCTTTCTCTCCCAAGCATTTCCAAGCCTCGATAGGTATACCATCTGGGCCAACTGCCCTTCTTGATTTCATTTTCTTCAAAGCCTCTGCAATTTCTTTCTTTTGAATCTTGCGAATAGATGTGAAAAATCGTGTAAAATCTGCCCAAGATTACAGTAAACGTGCTTGTTGTTTCTCCTTCTTTTTTTTTGGATAACAACAAGCACCGTAATCAGTCTGATATGAAATCAGATTTGTTATAATCTGATCTGACAATCTAGAATATGCAAAATAATTCAGATCTGACGCAGTTTTGGGTATGTATTGAAAACCAACAGACGTATCAAGAAATCTGAAATAGTTCAGATCTGCTGCAGTTTAGGATATGTATTGAAACTCAACAGACGTATCGAGATAGGGTCCCTTTAAAGTATTGAGAAATAGAAACAAAGGAGAAAAGAGAGCAGACCCGATGACAACCAAATTTGGGTTTGCCGATCAGGCCTAGGGTTGAAGAACTTGATACTAGATTATACTAGGTCTGACGATGACCAGGTCTGATGACGTAGATGATGAATAAGAAGGGATAGATGAAAGAGTAGAAGGATGATGGCTAAGGATAGCAGTTTAGGGTTGGATGAAGGCTACCGAAGAAAAGATGAATCGCCCAACCTGTTTATGACAGAAGATCTGAATCTCGCAGGGCACTCTCGTTGGAATTCGTCTTGCACACTTTGTGTGGAAGTTACAGGCGAACCTGCTTTGATACCATGTTAGGTTTTATCACCCACGTTGCATTCACGCAGCAACAGCAGAGAGAAAGAGGTTGGAGACGTTTGCAACAAAGAAGGGCTGATATCATTCTCTCTAGTTGAGAACGTGCCCTAATACTCTTTATATTACTTATGGGTCTGAAGTAACAATAGATAACGAGTTTGCTCCAGGCCCAAACTCCCGACCCATGAAGAGATACAAGCATAATACATAATATAGAGATACAACAGTGCAATGACATAAATACCCTTGGACGACTACCATCCTTAATAGAAGCACCTTCCTTTTGGGAATCTTCATTCCAGGTGGAGCATCCATTTAAACCTCTTCATTCAAATCACCATTTAGAAAAACATTTTTAACATCCATTTGATAGATGTTTCATTTGTTGATAGAAGCAGCAGAGATGAGACATCAGACAGTTACCATTCAAGCAACGGGCGCAAAAGTTTCTTCATAGTCAATCCCATACTCTTGACTATACCCTTAAGCAACTAATCGAGCTTTGTATCTCTCCAGAAATCCATCGCTCTTAGTCTTAACCTTAAATACCCAACGATAGCCTATGGTTTTCTTTCCAATAGGTAGAGTTTGGAATTCCCATGTCTCTGCTTTCCTAAGAGCAGTGAGTTCATTTTGCATAGCTTCTTGCCATTCTATACATTTTTTAGCTTCTTTAAAATTCCTTGGTTCAAAGTAAGAGTGAATAGCGCTAAGACAAGCCCTATATCTGGGTTAAAAAGAATCAAATGAGACAAACCTAGAGGGTACTCTTCTGCTTCTCTCAGTTCTTCGTAGATCATCATTTGTTGAACTAGAACTACTAGGTTCACTGTATTTTTCAATAGCAGTCCTGAAATTACTTCTATTTCTATGGATATATGTTATAGGTTCTCTTAAATCTTCTTGATTACTATGTTGAGGTACCAAGGGAAGAGGAGGGGAACTATCTTCATTTTCATTGATATTATTAGGAGTAAGAACATCATCACTATCCTCATGAGCTAACATTTCAAATAGGAAAAAATAATCCATGTTATCTTCACAGGATTCACCTTTTTCAAAACCATTAACATTTTCCAGAAAACTCACATTTTTGGAGACATACAACTTATCATTCTTGATATCATAACAATGAAACCCCTTATGAGTTTCGGAATATCCAAGAAAAGCACATGAAATCGCTTTAGGTGAGAGCTTATCGTTCTTATCAGTAAGAACACATCATTTACAACCAAATATTCTTAATCGACTATAGTCAGGTTCTTTAGTATAGAGTTTTTCAAAAGGCGAGATATTGTTCATGTTTTTATAGGGTAGCCGATTTATCAGATAAACAGATGCAAGAGCAGCTTCTGCCCAAAAACCTTTTGGGATGTTTTGAGAGACCAACAAAGTTTGGGTTGTCTCTATTATATGTCTATGCTTTCTTTCGGCTAACCTGTTTTGTTGAGGGGTTTTTGGACAAGATCTTTGGTGGAGAATACCATAATTCTCAAGGTAGTTTTTGAAATCATTTGAAAGGTATTCTCCACCTGAGTCAGTTCTAAAAATTTTGAGATTCCCATTAAATTGATTCTTAATCATCATATGATAGGTTTTAAAAGTTGAAAAACTTCATATTTGTGTTTAAGAAAATAAATCCAACAATATCTTGTATAATCGTCAACAAAAATAACATAATAAGCAAATCCACCTTTTGATAAAACTGGTGCCGGACCCCATACATCAGAATGAACAATTTCAAATGGTCTAGTTGTAAACATAGATCTTTGAAAGAAAGGTAATTTTTTCATTTTCCCAAGTATACAATCATTACAAGTGAAATCACTTTTGCATAAACTTTTGACAAACGACAAATGAGAAATTTTTACAATATTTGGATGTCCAAGGATATGAATGCTTTGAACCTCACCGAGGACATGACATTGGATAGAAATGATTGGAGGAGAAGGATTCATGTGGAAGACCCAAAATGATTTTCTTTTTTGGTTCATATCGCCGACCCCAATTGTTTTAGGATGAAGGTGTAGTTGTTGTTGTTGTATTTGGATGTCCAAGTCTTTTGTGCCATACATTAATATCTTTTTGGACAACATTACAAAAAGGATTATTTGGAACTTGAAGAGAATCGACATAGTAAAGATCACCCTTCCTAGAGCCTTCCCCAATCAATCTCTCGGACTGGCGATCCCGTATCCAACATTTGTTAGATGAGAATTTTATATCACACCCATGATCCGAGAGTTGAGAAATGGAAAGTAAATTTAAGTTTAATTTGGGTATAAATCTAATTTTTGGAATAAAGAATCCTTGTTTTTCAAAGTTGCCCATTCCTTTTACTTCAAGAGGCGTTCCATCCGCGGTTGAAACAAAGGATGGAAGGGGATTTTTTGTATACTCGGAAAAAAAATTAAAACTTGGAGTCATATGAAAGGAAGCACCCGAATCCAAAAGCCAAGAAGTCTTACTGGGGGGAGAGGAGGTTGACATGGCCGCACCGGAAGTGGCCTCTTTTAGAAGGGGTTGAAGAACATTTACGATTTGTTGAAGAGAGAGGGCTTCATTTGAAGATGATGGGCCTTCTTGAGATGTAGTGGCCATGGCAAGAAGCTTTTTTAACTTTGGACACATGGGTTTGATGTGCCCCGGTTCCTTACAAAAGTAGTAAGTAAGCTTGCTATAGTCCCTCCTTCCTCCTTGTCCACTTGGATTTTGGTTTTTGAAATGAGGAGGCTTGTATGTCTTTAAGTTGTTTCCCGGTCTTGAAATGACATTTACAACTTCATTATATTCATTATTTGAAGGTGTGGCTAATACAGTTGGTATCATTGAGTTTGATAGGCTTGGCGGTGACACTTTCCTTTTCATTCATGATTACAAAAGAGAATATAGGATAGTGAGAGAGAAAGATAGATAAAGAGAAGGAGAATGAGCACAATCACTTGGTCACCACAAACACTTATCCACCAATCACGCACCACAAACTTCTTTGAGTAATGTGTGCCAAAAGAACCAAGCAAATCCTCCGAGAAGGCAAATCACAATCTCACAAACACAATGACCAAGAAACTTCTTCTTGCTCCTACAAGCACGGAAAATGAGGCAATTAATTTCCAAAGATCCAAGAGGTACGAGGCTCTGATACCATGTCACGAAATAAGAGCCTTCATAAATGTCCACCAAAACAAAACTCAAATGGGCATACACCAAAGTGGGCTAACAAAGAGCACACACACAATACCCATAATGGGGATACACAAAAGAACACTCTCAAATATTAGATAATATTTTATTCAATCACCAATAAGCTTGTAAAAGCCTTACAAGAAATAAGGGATTCATCCTCTTTCTATACACAAACAAGAGGGTCAAAATGGGCTCAAAAGAGAGCCCATTGTAGCCGTTGGAGCTAGTACAACGGCTAGATTTCTAGCCGTTAGACGCCCCAACTTCTAGTCAACCCATGGTTGACCGTCCCAAAAAGGGAAAAGACCAAACAATAAAGAAAAATAAACGGTGTAAAATTACAATATATATAATATATATACACGTATATATGTATATAAGTATACATATACATATACATATACATGTTGAGACATGTATAGATACACACACATATATGTACATTACATTTTAACATGAATAACACACAAAACCATTATACAAAATTAAAATAAATATTTCAAATCATATTAAAATATTTAACGAGATTGAAAAACATTACTATTATGAGTTTAATTAAGTCCAACATTAGCACCAAATCACAACATACTTTTGAAATCTTAAAAACAAAACAAAACAAGAAATCATATATAAAGATGATTCCAACAAGCTCAAATATGCACTTATAATCAATCAAGAATCAAAGAATATCATAAAATAGTTATAAGGGAACAATGAACAATTTTCAATAAATTTCTTAAAAACTCCATGAACAAATACTTTCATGTACATAATGCATGAAATAGGAAACATTAGCAAAATTAAATACATATAGAGTTTTAAAATACATACCAAATCAAGATTCCCTTGAATCCAAGCCATACTTCGATCAACATTCCTCACGAAGCACGTACTCAAGCAAAGGATCTCGAATCCACCACCAAAAGCCAAGTACCAAGATGATTATTCTTCACTCTCATACCATGTAATAAAAAAAGGAAAAACAATACAAGAGAATGCCTCTTATTGGCTTACAAGAGCTCAAGAACATAAACAAGCTATGACCACTTGTGGGTCAATACATAAACTCATGCACACAAGCCACTTAGGGGATAAAACACAAGTAAAAAATATAAATTATGAAACAAACAAGTAAAAATGGACTAAGCCAAAACCAAGAAGCAATAGGAAAACCTTGAAAATCTCTTTCGAAATGATGAAGCAAAGTGGCTTATGTGCATGAGTTTATGTATTGACCCATAAGTGGTCGTTTTTTGTCTATGTTCTTAAGCTCTTGTAAGCTCATAAAAGGCATTCTCTTCTGTCATTTTTTCTTTTTTTATTACATGGCAGAGCATAGGACAAAAGATCAAAAACAAATATCAGCAGGAACCATACTAGTGACCATGCACCAACAATACCGGCTATCTAAACTGACAATAAACTCAATTACAACCACAAAAGATGCACACACCTCACCTCACACCAGAGTTACCAGAAGCTTCTTAGATATGTGGGAAGCTCGCTTTGGAAGCGCGATACTCCTTGCTTCCAAAACTTGATGATAATCTTGTTTCTCCCATGCTTCTCCTATGCTTTCCACACGCTTTATCTATTTTTCTTATATGTTTTCTCACTCTACTTTTCTTGTTTTTTTATGTGTTTCCTCTACGCTTCTCACTCACTTTCATGTGCTTTCTCTAAATTGACAGTCGCCATTTTTAGATTTTGTTAAAAATTTAATTTTTGCACTAAAAAATCATGAAATTTAAGAAGTCTCTTTTATTTTGGTTTTTATTTGTGTTTCATTTCTATTCCCATTCGATTCTTATATTGCTTTTTTTTATTCCATGCTTCTTACACATTTTAAATGCATCGCTTCTCGCTTTCGCTTCCCGTATCGTTTCTCGCTTTGACTTCCTAGTCTAGCAACCTTGCCTCACACATGGTTGTAAAGCTGTAAACAACACCATCAGCTACAATGGGGGCACACAAGTCACCATACACATGGTTGTAAACTGATAAAGCAATATCCCTTGTCCACAGAAAAATCACTCAAATAAGAGGAGAGTTGGATAGTTTTAGGTGTGTGTATGAGTGTGTTTGTAGTGAGTTTTTTCTCGTATATTTTTGTGTTTATTTCACATCAATAAAATATTTTATTTTATATCTTGATTCTTCTCTTGTATTTGCATGACCTATGGTATCTAGCCAAAGGCATTTTTTATAATGCACTTGGATTTCATCTATGTTGTTATTTTTAGTTTTTTGTGTCTTGGGTTCCATGCCATTTCATAACAGTTGAGGAAAATTTTCCTTAAGATATGGTCTTTATTATGTTTTCATATTTAGGTTTGTGTAGCTGTTAGATCATTCTATGCTACATATAAAACTTATGAGCAACCTTAACAACCCAGAGCATAAATCACACCCTTCCATTCCATAATAGCCTTTAATACAGGTAGGGCTCCTCATTTGTCATGCCTTTGATTGCTATATCTTCTCTATTTAACTTTGCTTTTTCTTCCTGTTTTGTTTTTTTTTTTTGTTTTTGGCTGTGATATGTCCTAATTATCATGAACGTAGTTCACTTCTGGGCGCCGACTTTTAAGTGGGGAATTAGTATAGCCAATATTGCGGACTTCTCAAAGCCACCTGAAAAAATTTCTTATCCTCAGCAAGTAGGTGAGTTTCACTTTATGCTTGAGAATATATTCTTTGGACAAGGATGGGATTGTGATTCTGTGATCTTCTCTTTATATTATTTTTCAGTTCTGTTATTATGGTTCATCCAATCAAGTAAATTTCTATTTTCCTCTTATATTCAGCTGTCACGTGCACTGGAGTTATCTGGTCCCGCTACAGCACCGTTATAACGCCAGTATGTACACCAAAGCTTTACATGACCATGTAATGTCCTATATTCATGCATTAATTTTGGATTTTATGGGGAAGATCTTGGCATGCTGTCATTCTTGTACATGAAGGTAATATAATTTCATTGTGCATTATATGTTCAGTTTGCTGAAAGTGTACCCTAATAACAACTTAGAATAAACTTCTGCCAGAAATACATAAATGTCTAGTTTGGAGAATCATAAAGGCCACATGTAGGACATGTTCACTTTCCTCTTTTTGTTTCTCGTAGCATTCTATTTGTTGTCATGAGGCCTAGTCATGAATTTTTTCCTTCTGAGATATAACAGAGGGTGTAAATATAGGACCAGAAAAGGTTACTTGGGAACTTCTACATCCTAATATTTACCTTAGAGTGCATATAAACTCTCAAGATGGTCTCACAAAAGTGAGAAAAAATACTTTCTGGATTCCTCTCTCTCTCTCTCTCATGGTGTGTGCTTGTGCCCCACATACATACATAGAGCACTAGCAGTGTCTAACTGTTGCTTCCTCTAAATGGTTTGTAAGATCGGTAACCTACAACACCCCCCAAGCTCATTTTCTGTTATTGAATGCTGCTATCTGTGAGGCAATGAAAATATGGAGTGCAACAATGGAGATTGTAGTTCTATGGTTATGGTGATAGGGATGATAAAGATGTGGTTTTGTGAAAGAAAATCCTAAGAGGGGTGAAAGTTCTAATTGTGGCCATGTCACATGGATGATATAAACTCTCAAGATGGTCTCACAAAAGTGAGAAAAAATACTTTCTGGATTCCTCTCTCTCTCTCATGGTGTGTGCTTGTGCACACATACATACATAGAGCACTAGCAGTGTCTAACTGTTGCTTCCTCTAAATCGTTTGTAAGATCGGTACCCTACAACACCCCTCAAGCTCATTTTCTCAGTTATTGAATGCTGCTATCTGTGAGGCAATGAAAATATGGAGTGTAACAATGGAGATTGTAGTTCTATGGTTATGGTGATAGGGGTGATAAAGATGTGGTTTTGTGAAAGAAAATCCTAAGAGGGGTGAAAGTTCTAATTGTGGCCATGTCACATGGATGATACTTGTATTTGCTGTAACGCTGGTACAGTTGGTATGGCACCTGCTTTTGAAAAGAGGGTGTTGGCATATGTATATATGTAGGTATATGTGCACACAGACATCCGTGTATGCATATATCTATGTATTTATGCATGGTACATGCATGCATGTTTGCAGGCAGAGAGAGAGGGCATTTTGCCCGTGATCCATAGCATTCTGATCATTCAGCAGGCCCAAAGTAAAAAAAGAAAAAAAAAAAGCTCAACAAAGCCTGGATCTTTTAGAACTTTGGAAAAAATTGTAATTTTTATTTTTGAAATTGGTGATTTTTAAACATGATATGAACTAGTACATTGAAGGATAAACTCCTGAATTTGGGGAGGCCTTGGGATTTTCTAGATAATTTTTGTCATCTTTGTAATTCTTTATGATTACTATTTGTGCCATACTCTCAGATTTCTTGCTAGAAAAAGAAGGAAAGTTTAGTTTAATTTTAGTAGTGTACCTGGTCTTTGTGTTTAGATACAAACTAAGGAAATTTCATTCATTTATTCATTACAATTACTTCGATTAAAACCTAATTGAACATGCCATGCACTGTTGTTGACACTGGTTCTATTTTCATGTCCTAATGCTACAGAAAAATTGGAACCTCTTCAGCGTGAATGTTGCCATGGCAGGGACTGGTCTTTATCAACTTTCTCGTAAAATTCGGTAATTGGATTTTTTATACTATTTCAGTCAATCTTGTAGTAAATTGTTGTGGATAATTCGTTCTGATTAAGCTTTCAAAAAGTTGTAAGTTCTCATATGGAATAAACAAAATTCTTTCCATTGTTCAACTGCTTCAACTGTCAGGTTATTTATGATTCATCTGATTGTGTTCGCTCCTTTCAATCCTAGGGACTCAAATTTGATAATCATAAGGTTTTTGTTGTTACTAAAAGCCTCTTATCTTAGTCTCAACAGTTTTAAATAATGAAAGTTGAGCTTTTATCTAAGATCATACTATCATTTTATCTCCAATGTATTTTTGTTAGTTTATTGACATGTTTTGCCATAAGAGCACTTTTATTTGGTCTATGAATCACTCACTTTTTCTTGTGCGTGAAGGAGATCTATAGTTATTTTCCGGTAGATTGTATAAGTTGGTACTATCTTTCGGTTAGTTTCTTTGTGGGTACAGTTATTTAAATTGCGTCAAGTAAACTAAATTGAATCCGCACAATAAAAATTCAGAAAAACATATTACCAAAATTTTCAGAGGTTAAAAATCAAGGAAAAATTCCAGTGTATTAACTGTATCATCTATGAAAATATCTCATCAAACTAATGGATTAATCCTTAAAAAAAATCAAACTAATGGGACTACCATGTTCATAATTCAATTATGTGCATCAGCAAATAATACAAAAAAATGAAGTTTTGGATCTTCCAATTGCATAATTCAGAGCTGAATAAACATAGTTGGACCAGGCCTCAGATTGCACCATCCTAGCCAAGGAATGCAAGATTTGAGCTATTCCCGCTTGGCTATCAGAAACAAGATTTTATTCCTAGTAGTGCATCAAATGAACTTTTGGAATTGATAGAAGATGAAGCCCAAAAGGTAAATGGCTTCCGGTCAAGGGTTCTAAAGGATTTCATGGATAAGCTTAAAACATAAAAGAGAAAACCTGGTCAAGCCATCTATCACTTTAAGGTAGATGAAGTCATTGAGTCTTTTGTGCTCCAATTTGTTTCTTCTTTTGGTATGAATTTGCTCAAAGGCACTTCAGTTTCTCTCGCATTTACTTGCACTACAATGTTTGACTTAGAATGTGAATGACTAAAACTCTTATATTTAGAACATCACTTCCAAACTTGGCCACCACAAATCTAAAAAAAACAAGAAAATGAGAAATCAATTATAAGACAATAACATATATACAATAATACAAAACTTCATAACTAAATAACAATTTGAAATTAAAATTGAAATAGACAAAATAAATTGCTTAGATGCATTGTGACACAGTTTCACATTGTTGTAAGTCTCCCCATATTATACAATGCATTATCATAAATTTTCATTTTCTTATGAATTTGATCTTGAATGCTATAATCAGGTAAGGGTGGCAATCGTGTCGGGTTGGCGGGTCAGCATACCTCAACCTGAACCCGACCCGTTTATTAAACGGGTCGGCTGTGGCAAACACGAACCCGGCCCGTTTAATAAACGGGTAACCCGACACGACCCACCAACCCATTTAATAAATGGGTTGGGTCGGGTAAACAAGTTCTCAAGTTTGCGGGTCAGGTTGGCGGGTTGACCCACCCGCCTAACCCGTTTATTAAACGGGTCAACCGGGTTGGCATACCCCTAACACGAACCCGACCTGTTTAATAAACGGGTTAGGCGGGTCGCCCCGTTTATTAAACGGGTTTATTTTTTCCAAACCCGAACCCGCCTAAGAGGCGGGTTGGCGAGTCGTGTCAGGTTTTGCCACCCCTATAATCAAGGTTGAGTCTTTCAATACAATCCAAAAGTCTCTTGTTGACTTTCCTGTTCATTTTAAAAGGGAGTATCTAAATACAGGGCTTAAATAGTATGCTGCACCATGAAGAGGTATGAAGTTGATGAGTCCATCTATGATCAATGATGTTTCATATAAGTATGTAGATTTTATTTTTTCTTCCAATTATCTCTAATGGCCTATTTTGCCTTATCCATGTCCTCATAGAGATAACCCATACTTGGTTTGTCTTCACTGTCAACTAATCGAAGCACCTTCACCAAAGGTATAGTTATTATCAATAACTTCACGAATGAATCCTAGAATTCACTTTTGAATACAATATCTATAATTTTTCTGGGCTTTCTTTTGTGTGCATAGGGGATATGCATTCCACTCTTCTGATGAAAATAATTTTTTTAGTGCAACTTTATTCTTTACTAAACTTTGCACTGTAAAAAAATTCGTAGCAAATCTAGTAATTGTATTACAAATCAATTCAGCACCACTAGTGTATTTTTTCATTAGGCTCAAAACTATGGTTGTCAGTTGAGGAAGCGGGAGTGGGAAGCGATACGGGAAGCGGGAAGCGAGGCACTTTCAAAATTTTAGGAAGCGGGAAGCATGGAACCACTTAGGAGCGAATCGGGAATCGTCTTGGAAGCGAACCGGAAGCGAGGGGGAAGCGAAAAAAATAAAAATAAAAAATAAAAAAAATGAAAAAAATGGGGGGGGGGGGGAGCATGATGGGAAGCACGCTTCCCATTTAAAAATGGTGCTTCCCCGCGAGTTTCGGAAGCACGACGTTTCACGCTTCCAAAGCGCGCTTCCCTACTTACCTAGGTGCTTTCGATAACTCTGCTCAAAACCCATGCAAAATTATAAATGAATTTAGTAATTTCTTGGCAACATTCAATTGTTTGATGTACCTCATCGATGTTGCCAATGTCTTCAAACATGAGATCTATGTAATGGGCAACACATGTGGTCCAAAAGAATGACCCAATTTTTTTTACCAATCCTTTACCTATCACCCTATAATTTGTTGTATTATCAGTAATGAATTGCATGATATTTTGAGGTTCAACCGCTACAACAACCTGATAAAAAACTCTAAGCAATACATTTGATGTCTTGGGCATATCAGACAGATCAATTGATTTAAAAAACATGGTTCCTTTGGGGCAATAGACAAAAAAATTTATCAAGATCCTCGACTTTCTATCTGTCCACCCATCTGCCATGATGCTACACCTAGTCTCTCTCTACGACTGCCTCATCTCATCACAATATGCCTTCACTTCTTTCACATTAGCATCTAAAATATTTTCTCTAAAAGAATGATACGAAGACATCTTGTATCCAGGCCCGATACTGATTATGACATCTGTCATAACGTGAAAATGAAAAGAATTGACCGTATTAAAGGGAATGTAGGCATCATAGAACCATCTCTCAACTGTGACATCCGCTTGCTCGACTAAATGCTGAGGAGTCATAGCAGTACGAATGTTGGGTTGCGACCCAGTGGCAGTCCTAGGAGAAAAAAAGCTCTTAATAGAGAGCCTCTAGCTCTACCTCCTGGTCCTCCTCTCAAAGAACTCCCTCTTGCTCCTATTCTTTCTCCTCCTCTTCTTTTTGTGCCCCGCAGTGGCAACCGTGAAACTACTACTGGAATCCGTCACACCTTTCCCCTTCTCTCCAAAACTTCCTACTTCTAATCCTATGCTATGGGCTATAGGATCAGAAGTAGGGAGCTCATCTTCATAATACACATCCTCCCAGAGCTTTCGATACTCCATTTCTGCCTCATTCATCTCTTTTTCTTGTCTTTTTCCTCTCAAATCATTAAGTAATTATTGGTATTGTCATTTTACGACATCCAACAATTTGCTTGACGTACATGCTTGCACATTATGATGTGTCTCTGCTAAATGATGCTTCAACTGAGAGATATCACTCGAAAAACTATTTTTGCAATAGTTGCATTTGATTCTTAATCTGTTTTCACGCGTTATTTGAGTGCACCATTGCTATGCCAGATCTTCCGATGCCATCTTTTTCAAAAAACACTCAATAACAAGCAAAAAATATTTTTTTTTTACCTTAACCCACTTCCTTGGGTAAAAAAATGGGTGAAAATGCACTCTTGAGAAAATCGCAAAAGCCCTCTCCCTTGTGCATGAATCAACCCCAAATCGATCTCACGGAACCTAGGGTGTGTGGGTTCTCTTTCAATAGCCTCTACTAATGTGTAGAAGTCGGTTCTTAAGAGGGGTTTTAAACTCAAAATAAAAAGATTGAGTTTCAGGTCTTTTTTAATGCTCCAAACCCCGATACAAGTGTGTATTGTATCGTTATATCAAAAAGTAACAATACGGATCGTACGATACAACACAATACGAACAACCATGTTTTAAATCATTCAATAAAGGTTAAGATAAGACAAATATGACAAACATGGATCAATCATACATTATGTTTTAGAAGCAACTAATGCATATATGAATGAATCATGAAAGAATTTAGAGCCAATGAAAGAGTCACTTATGGACCAATTACAACAAAACTTTTCCAAGAGAAAACAACTTATTAGAGATTTTGCTCGAAAGGACGTGTTTCAGTATAATTTCCATTGTTGGGCTACAAGAATGAATAGCACCACCAACCACTTAGATAGACCCATCATAGCCACCATTCATCCCACTAATACCTCTATGTTCAAGTTCATGCCGTCTGCGAGTTGATGCTATTGTCATTGTCTTAATAGCCAATATCTTGCTCTCCCTCAATTTCAGCATGAAACCTGATGCTCAGGCAGATTTTGTGTTGCAGCCGCTACCCACAACCTTAGGATCTATGCTATGGTACATCTCAGCGGTTTGTGAGGTACAGAAAAAATAGGGTCAAACGATTAAATTGAGTAGGTTAAAATCTGTCACATGGTTGCAGGTACGGGTGCTGAGCAATTTCAAAAATTTTGGACACGGGAACACGGCTATATATATATATATGTATATATATATATATAACAATAACAAGACTTGGTCAAAGTTGTGCCTATTAGGGAACACAACTATATATATATATAACAATAATAAGACTCAACTATATATATATATATATATATTTTTAAAAAAATATATAAAAAGATTGATTTTTTTTTTAGTTTTTATACGTCTTTTGCCCTAAAAATGAACAAAAATAGACTCGGTCAAAGTTAACTAAGACCAAAATGTGGACGGACTCAGCCCCGGTGCATTGACCGAGTTTGACACTTGGTTGACCGTGTCCGCCCTGTGTCCGAAGCTGCACCCGTGTCCGCATCCGTGTCGGGGCGTGTCGACGCGGGTGCGTCGACCTTACCGCCGAGTTCATGTGACTTAGGTTAAAACTATGTTTGGTACGTAAATCGGGAAGGTATTCTGGTTCAGATCTGAAAGAACCCGATCTTGAGCTTCTAGAGTGACCTAGGGACGTGTGTTGAAGTCTAATATAGGTGTTAGAGTCAGAGAGGTTAGGCTAGGTCATTGGGAGGCTAATAAGATCAAACAAAAGAGACTACATGTTCTGTTGAATCGGCAGGGTGCAGTTTTGGTATTTTGGGTCCCGGATGTGGTTAGGGTCTTAACTAAGTTTGGGATTAGTTTCAAGGGTAGTGTAGCAGGTTTAGGGAGGTCCTAAAGGGGTCTATGCGTTCAAGTGTGTTCAGGGTATGTGCAGAAGATCCGAAAAGGCAAAACAGCCCGCAAAACGGGACTGCATTGCTCCTTCGAGTGCGGTCTTGTTCCAAACGGCTTATACAGTTTTAGGAAAGGTTAGGTACTAGGCCTAAAGTATGATAGAAGTCCAGGGAGTGTATAAATACCTGGGACAAAGCTGAAAGGATGACTGATCAGTAGAACCATGACTAACAGGGCTCCAACATTAGCTTTCGTAGGTAAGGAAGCGCTCCATTGCAAGACAAGGGTACAAGAAGGGCTTGATCCCTTGAAAGGTATGAAAGACCATCCTAGGGAAGCTTGGCCTTACGTGAATCACATTAAGGAGACAGAGAAACATGAGGGAGAAGAGAGAGCGAGAGAGAGAGAGAGGGACGTCTAGAGAGAGAAAGATATGTTATGAGAAAACTTCAATATTATTTTGTTCAATATATAAAATAGGAACTTCAACCATCTATTTATAGAGTGATTGTCTATTTATAAAGAATCCTACCAAGAATAAGAAACTTAATAAAAGAGAGGCTCCTAGAGGCCAATCTCTATCAGGACTCCTATATTAGTTAAAACTCCTAAATAGTTAAGAAAGAGAAACAATTAAGACTCTAGCTAATTAATAACTAATTAATTTCAAGAAGGATTCAAGAAGCCTATGGAAGTGGGCGACGTCCCATGATGGTGTCCTGGTTCACACCCCCTATGTGGGTCCTGCCGGATGGCCTTCCTTAGTTATGACACATACATGTATCAAAATCTCTTCTCTTCTAGTATGGACATGTGTCCATTGACTTTTCTACATGTGAGGAGGACACATCAGTTGCCACATCACTCTCCTGGGTCCCACCTAGGCTTGAACGGCCCTGCAGGGAAAGACGTGTGGATCTTGGAGCTCAGATTCACACCAACTCTTGAAATTCGGGCCATAACACTTTGCAAACTTAAAAAGGCTCTTTAGTTTCTAAAACAAGCCTCAAGAGCTTGGTATGATAAAATTGTTGAACATTCTTACTTTCGTGGCTCTGTTGGTTCTAGCTCTAATTACGGTTTGTTAAGTTGTACCTTCTGTTCACTTCAAAATGAAAGATTTGGGTGTGTTAATTCACTTCCTTTGTTGGGAAGTGCAAAATTTCATGTAGAGGATATTTTATCTCAAAAAGGTCTTGTAGAAAGATTATCTCCCAAGTTTGAAATAGAGAAAAAAACCATGTTTCTCTTCACATAAATTTTAAAACAGTTGGTTCTTTTCAGGTCCACATCCTTGCCAAGCTCTTGTAAGTAGTTGTATTTACTTATTAGAAGCTCGATATTGCATTTATCGTCAAGTTTGTTAGCAGGCTTATGCAAGCACTTGCATAAACAACATTATTTTTCATATTTACATGGAGAAACCACCCCCAAGATCAGAGACCTAGCCATGTTGGCTTTGCTTGTCATACTTACGGTCGCTGTCCTGGCAGCTTACCCCTTGCCCCCAGCCCCAGGGAGTCGCCATGCTTCGGCTTGCTCAAGGGGTGATGCCCATGGGATTTGAACGCATTTACAGGCTGCAAAAGAATTTTGATGTATCCACTCTCTACTATTGACACTGGTTTCATGTTCCAAAAGAGGGGGGAGCATTTTGGGTGTAGATTTGGACGATTGGAAGTCCACACTTTGCTCTTTCTCATGAATTGGCATGCCTATTTGTCCAAAATGAATGTTGAATTCAAAGCATCTTTTCTTGCCACACTAGAATATGTATGGCTATCATAGTTGGTTGATAATGTTCATTCTCTTATTTGCAAATCTCTCATTATATATGGTGAAAACCAAAGCACTATAAAGCTTGTGACAATTCTGTGTGATCATGATTGACTTGAGCATGTTCCAATTCAAACACCATTTTATGCATGGAAAGGTAATTGGAAGAGCGACTCAAGTGAAGGAAATGAGAAGCAAAGTGAATGTTGCAAATGCTTACACTTAAGTCATGCTCTCCAAAGGCTAATTTGAATTTCTTGGAGCAAACTTATTCTCATATCTAAAGAATTGTCACTAACCGGTGGGGAAGGTGGTAGATTTTACAAATAATGTGTTACAAGAGCAATAAAGTAAGCACAAGCTTTAAGTCCACAAAGGGACGAAGAAATTGAAAAGATTATCACGACTGGGTCTGGATCCTTGTCTGGATCTCAGGATCCAGACCCAATCTGTTTTTAAGTTGTATTTAAACACATGCTCATTAATGGCATGTTGTAAATTCTATACTTTGTGTAAAGGGTGTTTTTGTACCCTAATAAAATGTACGTGTGTATATCTAATACATAATACAACAGACCCTAAGAGTGTGGGGTTTTTCTGCAGCCATCGATATCTCTCTCCCTCTTTGCTTTTCTTTCTTCTATGCTGAAGGTGGGATACCATTTCTAACATGGTATCAGAGCAACAGATCCCTTGAAGATCCTGTCCAGCCTCCTTACTATTCTCTAAGGTATTTTCCTCTTGATTTTCATCACTTCTTCCCTTCTTCTCAATCCAACGATTTCTTCTTATCATGTTTCTTTCCTCTTTCTCTATTCCTCTCTTCATATAGCATATTCTTTTCTGATCCATAAATTTTTTTTTATTTCCCGCAAATCTGAATTCATGTTTGCGTGATTTCAAAGATTGAAATCACGTCAAACCCGTCCCTTATCTTTCCTCATAGTTAAGGTCAGAACTGAATCTGATCTGTCTACTTTTGTGCATTCGCTGTAGTTCCTTAATTGATTAAGATCATTCTGCCTACCTCTCAACTTTGGAATTTTCCCTTTTAGAAAGAAAATACGATTAGATAAAACACGTTATTTTCATATTAACGTGCCTTCTTGCTAATTGATCCATATTTCTTTTAGAGCAGTTTCTTTTCTTTCTCACTGCATATTTTGTTTTCTGTCTCGGGTCTGCAGGTCAAAAAAAAAAAAACAACAGCCGAGTTTCAAGTTTACTTTGTTTGCTCTAAAAGTGATTTTCCTTTCCGTCTCTTAATCCTTTTTGTTTTTCACCCATTGACTATGGACTCATTCCCTTCTTCGCACTGTGGTCTATCTTCCAACTTTCTCAGTCAGCTTGTGTCTGAGAAACTGAACAATTCCAACTTTTTAACCTGGAAGAGACAAATCATCCCATTCATAAGGAGTCAGGATCTTTCTGGACATCTGGATGACTCTATTCCTGTCCCTCCAGAGTTCTTATCACAGGAAGGCAAGAATGGAGAGGGTGAAACTTCAATTACATTTGTTAGAAATCCAGAGTATGTATCCTGGATGAAGCGAGATCAGGATTCGGTTGCCTACATCACTTCCACTTTGTCACAGGAGGTGCTTGTGGCAATCCCAGATGACTGCTCAGCTATGCAGTTATGGCATCGTCTTGTTCAGCCATATTCTCAAGTTTCTCCATAATTTTATTTTTAAAGAAAGAGTTTCAAATGTTGAGGAAGGACTCCATGACGGTCATGGAGTACTTAAACAAAATGAAGACTATCACATATCAGTTGGCCATCGTGGGTTACGCGGTCAGTGACAAAAATATGGTGCAACAGACCTTAAGCGGGCTGGGACCCGATTATCACATGGTGGTTACTTCCTTGCTGTGTTTGCCAGACTTACCTACTTTTGAAGATCTACGTGCTAAGCTCTTACAATATGAGATGACCTTGAAGGGATTCTCCTTAGGTATTCATAATCCCATTGGAGCACATGAGGTCCTTGCCACATGTGTTACATATGGTCGAGGACGTGACAAGTGGGAATCTCAGGAAAGGGGAGGTCAAGAGAAGAATGGACAAGGAGCCCGTGGAATTTTATCTACTCTCAGTATGTCTCCTAATCTGCAAAGGCAAAGGACGATACCTATCTGCTTTCTCTGCAACAAAAGGGGGCACATCAAAGCAAATTTCTGGTATAACCCGCAAAATCGAGGAAAACAATTGGAGACAAGAAAGGGAACAAATACATTGAAGAATACTGGGGAAGTCAAACAACTGTTGTTATCTGCCTTGGCTGAATTGAACATCAAACATAATGATCACGGTACTTGTTATGTTGATTCTAGTGCAACCATCTATGTTACTGGTGATGCTGGTAAGCTCCTAAATCTTGCTCCTTATGTTGGTAGAAATAGTATATTCACTGGAGATGGGTCTCATCACCATATTTCGCACATTGGAAATTCTGTAATTCCTATGTCCAACTCTTCTCTTGCTCTTTCAAATGTCATTCATGCTCCTAATATCAAGAAAAATATTGTTTCAGTATCTAAACTTGATGACATTAATGCTTCAGTCGAGTTTACCCCTTTTTCTGTTCATGTTAAGGACCTTCACACGAGGGAAACATTCGCTAAAGGAAAACAGCAAGGGAATATGTACGTGTTCCAAGAGAATCCTTCCTCTCGTGTTTAACCTGTTGATTCCATCTTGAAGCTCACTTCATCATCATCAGCTTCTCCTGAGAGTGTTTTTAATCTTTCTGAATGTATTGAGCCGAATCTTTGGCATGGTCGTCTGGGTCATTGTAGTAGTCGTTTTATTGATAAGCTTGTTTCAAGCAGTCTTATTCCCAAGTCAAGTTTGAATTTAAATGTCGATAATAAAAAATGTTCCGGTTGTCTTCAGTGTAAGAGTCATGTTCTTCCATTTCATTCCATTAATAAAAGAGCTTCAAGACCATTTGAAATTATATGTTCTGATGTTTGGGGTCCCGCTCCAGTTCCTTCCACGTCTGGAACTAGATACTATCTCATTTTTGTTGATAGCTATTCTCGATATAGATGGATTTTTTTCATGAAAAGTAAATCTGAAACCTTCAAATTGTTTCAGAATTTTCATACCTTTGTTCAAAATAAATTCTCTGAGAATATTACATGTTTCCAATGTGATGGAGGGGGTGAGTTCTCTTCAAATGACTTTATTAATTTCCTCCAGACAAATGGAATAAGTAGGCAGGTGTCTTGCCCTCATACACCTCAACAGAATGAGATTGCTGAACGGAAGCATCACCATATTGTTGAAAGTGCAATAAGCATGATGCATGATAGTAATCTTCCAGTTACCTTGTGGGCAGAGGCCTTTCATACAATAGTCTATGTCATAAATCGATTGCCCATGAATATCTTGGAAAACAAATCTCCCTATTTTTCTTTGCATTGTGTGTATCCAAATTATCACGATTTGCATGTATTTGGGTGTGTATGTTATGTTCATGTTGACAGTTCAATGCGACACAAGTTTCAGGATAAAGCTTTACAGTGCAGATTTGTGGGATATGCTGATGATTACAAAGGATATAGATGCTATGATCCCGTGAGTAAACACATCAAGATATCCAGAAATGTTGTGTTTGATGAATCCAATTTTGGTCATAATGTAGTCACTCTTGAAATTGAAACTTACCACCCTTGGCTCAACTCAGATCTCTTTTCTAGTATTGATGGTGTTTGCTCTACAGACTGTAATCGAAGAGATGAGGCAAACGTGTCTACTGCTGTGCAAAGAACTCAGGAAAGTGTGATCTCTGAATCATCATTGGCTCCCGAAAGGTATAAATGCATTGTTTACTCTTGACGTGAGAAGGAGATCTTCCCCAACCCTAATCAGGAGCTGAATTCTCCTTTTGCTTCCATTCAATCACCTGTACACAGAAGGTCTACCCGGACTCGGCATCCTATTGATAGGTGGGTTAGTTATGAGAATTTCACAATGGATTTTCAACTTTTCTTAACCGCCTTGGGCAAAGAAGATCAACCCACCACGTTTTATCAAGCAGTAAATTCTAAAAGATGGATTGAAGCTATGAACGAAGAAATGGAGGCTCTTCATGAGTGTGGCACTTGGGATATAGTTTCCAGACCACACAATCAAAATGTGGTTGGTTCAAAGTGGGTGTATAAGATAAAGTATAAACCGGATGGTACTATCGAGCAATACAAGGCTCGACTGGTTGCCAAAGGCTTCACACAGGAGCCAGGAGAAGACTATGATGAGACCTTCAGTCCAGTCGTGAAAATGGGTACTATCCGCATTATATTGTCATTGGCTATTGAGCACCAATGGACTCTTAGTCAACCGGATGTAAAAAATGCCTTTCTCCATGAAACTCTGAAGGAGGAAGTATATATGGAGCAACCCACTGGGTATGCTGATGGGAACTCCAAAGAATACGTGTGCAAATTAAAGAGAGCTATATATGGTTTGAAACAGGCATCTCGATCTTGGTTTGATAGTTTCTCTCTTGAATTAGAAAAATATGGTTTTAATCGGTCTCTTCTTGACCATTCTCTTTTCATATTCAAATGTGCAAATATAGTTACCCTGTTATTGATATATGTTGATGACATTATCATTACAGGTAACTCTAATGAACATATTGAACAGGTCAAAGAACTTTTGAACCACAGATTTAAGATGAAAGATCTTGGTAAACTGCGATATTTTTTTGGAGTAGAAGTTGATAGGACTCCTGAAGGTATGACACTTACTCAACATAAGTATACTGTTGATGTTCTTAGCAAGGCAGGTATGACAGACTGCAAGCCCCTAAGCACACCCAGTGTACTTCATCAGAAACTAAGTTCTCAAGATGGAGATTTGTATGAGGACCCTACAGGATATCGCAGGGTAGTCGGAATGCTTCAGTATCTTACCTTCACTCGACCTGACATTGTCTATTCGGTCAATCAGGTATCCCAGTTCATGCATGAACCACATATTGGACATATGAAAGCTGTTAAACGCATTCTTCGATATTTGAAGAGAACTATTGGCGATGGTCTTCTATACAGAAAGAGTATGCATGACCATCACATGCATGAACTTCTTACTTACACAGATGCAGATTGGGCAGGAGATCCAGATGAGCGTAGATCAGTCTCAGGATACTGCGTTTTCATTGGCCTAAATCTTGTCTCCTGGAGCAGTAGAAAACAAAAAGCCATTGCCAGGTCAAGCACAGAAGCTGAATACAGATCAATGGGAGCTGCTACAGCCGAAGTGACTTGGATCAGACACCTGTTGACAAAAGTAGGAGAATCGATTTCTAAAAGCATTCTCTTGTGTGACAATCAAAGTGCTATCAACATGTCATTCAATCCCATCTATCACAGTCGTGCCAAGCATATTGAAATTGATCAACATTTTGTAAGATAGAAGGTCGAAGAGAAGGAAATTGAACCAGAATAAGTTCGGACTGCTGATCAAGTTGCTGACTTGTTTACAAAAGGACTTATCAAAGACAAATTTTGGATGTTAAAAGGCAAGTTGTTCATGGTTCAAAACCATGTCCAACTTGAGGGAGGGTGAAAAGATTATCACGACTGGGTTTGGATCTCAGGATCCAGACCTCATTAATGGCATGTAAATTCTATACTTTGTGTAAAGGGTGTTTTTTACCCTAATAAAATGTACGTGTGTATATCTAATACAGAATACAGCAGACCCTAAGAGTGTGGGGTTTTTCTGCATCCATCAATATCTCTCTCCCTCTCTGTTTCTCTTTCTTCTATGCTGAAGGTGGGATACCATTTCTAACAGAAATAACACACCAAAGTGCTAATACAAGAGCCACAAAGGGCAACACCACATGAAAAATAAATATTTTTATTAAGGAGAGCACTTAGAAAGTGGATACAATATAAGATGGGCTGAAGGCCCTTTTTATAGAGAAGTGGGGAGGCCAATATAGCTGTTGGGCCTCCCCAACGGCTAGAAATAGAGCCGTCGAGGAGGTCCCAACGACTCTATGGCCCATTTACAATAATGCCCCCTTTATATTATTATATTATAATAAAAATAAAAAAACTAAAGGATAACAAAGACAAATATGCCCCTAGTGGGCATGAGCTATACAAAGTGTTGAAATGACCACAATGCCCTTGATGGGTATTTTGATTTACAAAGGAATATATATATATATATATATATATATATATATATATATATATATATATATACAAGAATTTACAAAGGGAATGTTAAAAATTGATTTTTTTTAAGAATATTACTATTATTTAGTGTTGACCTATTTATTTATTTATTGTTTTGAGTGAATGTAGAGAGGACAGTTCTATAACACACTGTCCTCTATTTTAATGGATCCCATTGCACATGTGCGGTTAACTTGTGTTTTTCACATTCTTTCTATTCATCCAACCAACACCCCTTAGCTTGCCTGAATTGTTTAGTATATCTTCAACCGTGAGCCAAGAACATTCCTTGTTGATTGCACAACTGTGTTTATTCTTCTATTCACAATATCCTCCATTGACAATGTAAAACTTTTTTTTATGGAAATTAAAATTTCAAATCTTCATGTAAATAAATAAATACATGCACACACACTCATTATATATATCCCTTTACGTCATAAGTCACTTTAGGATGTGAATCAATCAATTCTGAGTGTGCGGAAGAGTGGACATCCAGCTTTGTCTTCATATAATTGTTGCTTCTTGTAGCTATTGAATTGTATTTACAAGAATTGAAATGGTAATTTACTTTCGTTTTCTGTGTTGACTATTCCTCTCCCTGTAGGTTGATCAAGTCCTTGTCTACTCAACTAGGTTGCATTATTTGAAAAGCAATTTGGTTTCAGTAATTGAAACTTTTTCAATTTTGCTTTCACATCGTGGCTTAAGTTGAAAACTGAGTTAGCTTCACCTATGATTCATGATAGATTACCAATTCTTGGTGCTTATTTAGCTTTCGTGAACCCTCTAGAAAATGAGATTTGGAAAATAATAGTCCAGATGTGCGTCAGAATGCATATTTGGTATAGTTATTCGCAAAAGGTAAGGTTAAATCAGTTCAGTTTCAGTATAGATTTTGTCATCATGCACTATTGAAGGAATTTGGCTCATATGCACGGTGCCTTTTAATGATGTATAGATTGTGATAATTTAGTTTGTTGAGCCCTCCATCTACTCTGGCTTGTAATCAAGGTCTTGTTGTTGGCACATGCATAAATTCGTAAAGTAGCAGCCCAACTGTTTACCCTTTCCAACTGTCAGGACAAAAATTCTTGTGTTTCGCTGCCAGCAAAAAAAGATCTAAAACACACTTTTAAAACCATATTTTTTATGTATCAAATGAAGGAATTTATTCTATTTCATAGTCTTTTCTTTGGGAAAAGTTCAGTTAATGGAAGCTGCTTTTGATTGGTATCTTCATATTGGAATAGAGATGGAAATTTTGCTGTCTATATTTGTTCCATTGTATCTCGATTCTGACTTCTGGTGCAATGCCATCTTTCTCAATTTCTTCAGGCAGGATTTCTTATCTGAAAAGCAGGAGGCTGCTGCGATCGAGGACTAAAATTGGTTGTTCCTCGGTGTTGAGCCCATGACGTTAAAAGGAATTTATACGTCACAAAGCTATGAGAAGACGTGAATAACATCGTGTCACCCTTAATTTGTTCTTTCGTTATAAGTTCTAATAATCATGGAAGCTTATCATACTCGTACTACCGTTGTAATGGAAGTTTATACTTGTTGCTGCCCAGTGAGTGGGCTTAGTGTTATAATCATACTATGTACTTGTATTGCATTCAATTATTTACTGAGATTTCTTGTTGAAAATCCTTAGGGGAGATGCAGCATGGATCAGGTCAGGGGCATCCCTAGGATCTTGGATCACAGTAGCCATCCTTCCTCTGCTATTCCTCGGAGGACTATTCTCCTTGAAAATCCATTGATTAATCCGCACAATAACCGGTCAACCTCAGCAATTAACTCATTAGCAAATCGTGATTAATTAGGAATCAATAATTTGTGATTAATTGTCTGTTACCTATTTAAATTTTTGACGATAATAAGTAAAACTTGGAAGACAAGCAAATAAATAAATAAGCTTAAGTGTGATATTAAGATCAGAAGTATATTAATATCCTCTTTTTGAATTAAAAAGGGTTTTTTGCAAATTAGTCCCTGCCTTATGGCTGATTTGTAAAATGGTCCCTGCCTTATCCAATTTTGTAAATCCGTCCCTCTTATACTTCATCCTTGCAAAGTGATCTCTGATTGCAGCCGTTAGATGCCTATAAAGTGAGCATTCTGCCCTCATTGAAGGATGTTTTTGCAAAAGGTTAAGTGAGGGTCAGTTGTGCAAATATACTTAAAACTGGCACCTCAGACACTACGACTCTACGAGAGGATTTTGAAAACAAAGAACATACGGGATTGCTGGGTCGATATGCAAAAAATCAAAATGTAGATAACAAACATCTGAAAATTTTATCATAACTAAATGTAAAACAATAAAGAAAATTCAAAATATGAAAAATTCAAAATTTCTGGTATACAAGGATGCGGAATCGGAAACATTAAAAAGTTTCTCAAAAATTCAAAATTCATAAGATCCAAAAAATCCAAAAAAACATATTAAAATAGGATTAAGAATTCAAACACCTAAGAAAAAGAGATGTTGGGAAAAGAATTGCTGATGTGAGTGAGGGAGAGAGGAGAGTGGGTCACTGGGAGAGAGATTGACAAGCGCGCGCGCGCACGAGAGAGAGAGAGGGTGGTGTGAGTAGTCATCCCGAAGATGGAGAGTTGGTGACAGGAAAAGACAGGGGTACTCTGGTCATTTTCTTGGCCAGCTAACCATGGTCAACGCAGAAAACATAACGAATGCATGCAACTTTGAAAATTTTCATATTAGCTTTTGATAAGGTGATAATATATATATGCAGTGACATATTAGTCACAAATTTTAAAACAAACTTAAAATACATCATAAGCTTTTGTTTTTGTCCGTTATATCTTTTTTATTCATGCAGATTTTACACAGTGGACTTTATTATTATGAATACTGCACTTAATTCTTAAAGTTGATTTGATTAAAAAAATGCTTTGTTCATAATATCTTTGCATTAAATTAGTTTTAAAATTTTTAAGATCTAAAAATATTTGAATACTTATAAAAAATTTAACACATTAGAATGTAAATACGCTTACCTGACTTTTGGATGTCTTCAGCATGCTCAAAATAGTAGGAGTTGAATTTTGGTCTTTTTTATATGTAAAAGTATGAGGTTACAAATTTAATACATTATAGGTTGTCGATTTTCAACCCTTAAAAATTATGAAAAATGACCATAGTGACAAAAATGATCTGTTTATCAAAAAACCCCACAAATTGTCAAAATTTGCCCGATGACCAAAATTGCAAATGTTGAGCGTTAAAATGATCATTTTAGCCATTGCATGTGCGAACCTCCTAAAATTATGCAAATTTCTTCTGTGGTAGACTTTGGTACTTATTTTTTACTCACAAATTGAAGGATCCTAGAGAAACACAAAAAAGAATAAAAAAACTAGACCAAATTACATTTCTAACATCTGAATCAAGAAAACAATGAACGGACGTTGAGATATAGTCCCGACAACATTTTGAAAAGAAGAGATGAATAGGCATGGTTGCACCTAGCTTGGTTATTCTATGTTGCTTTTTATCACCTGTGCCAAAAATCAGGAAAAACTATAAAAATGAAAAATAGATCATTGCATTAGCTTTCCAACAGTACCAAGATCATCTTGATATGATGAACAACTTGGGAGAAATGTCCTCTGAAAGATAAATGTTTTGATTGTATCAGACATTCTAACTAAAAGGTAGATTCACACAAATTTTTTTTATAGATTTCACAAAGTTTACATAAAATATAAACAAAAAATGATCAATATTTGCGAAGATGAGGAAGTCTACATAAAATATAGGCGAGGATGAGGAAGTTCACGTATATTTTATGCAAGTATGATGAAGTTCAAATATATTTTATGTGAAGATGAGAAAGTATGCATATATTTTATGTAAAGCTGAGGAAGTCTGCATATAATTTATGTGAAAATAAGAAAGTTCGCAAATGTTTTATGTGATGAGGAAGTCTGCATATATTTTATGCGAGGATGAGAAAGTCCACATATATTTTCCAGAAAATAACCATTTTCAACTGTATGACAAAAAATGATGCATTTTTCAAAATTTCCTATAATTTTTACTATTCTCCATGTCCAAAATTGCAAATATTTTGGTTTTTAAAAGTTCTTTTTACCCTTCGCACATGCAGACTTCCTAAATATATGTGAATTTCCTCTCAACTCTATGATTGTCTTCTGCAGAATAGTCTTTGCTTTCAAATCTTTATCCCTCTAATCTGACATAAAAACTTGTGTTTTTATAGTCGTTGAAAAGCTAAGACACAGACCTGTAATTTTCTTGTTTTGAGTCAAAACCGAAAACCCCTCTAGGGTTTTTATTTCTAAGTTTCAAAATCAGAATAAAAGCATGCTCTATAGACTAGAACAACCGAGCAATCTATCTTCTAGACGACATTTTAACCTAAAAATAAAGGATTTCGAAAAAACACATGAGAGAATAAAGAAACTAGATAGAAATATCTTTCCAACGACATTTAAATTGCTAGAAAACGATGAACGAGTGTTGAGATACATCCCTGATAATGTTCTGAAAAAAGAAGTTAAACATGCACGGTTGTTTCAAGCCCAGTTATTCTATGTTATTTTTTGGCTACATGCACTAGAAACCTAAAAAATTAATTAAAAAAATAGACAGATCGACGTTACCTTTCCAACGCCACCAAAATTGTCTTGATCTTATAAGCGGTTTGGGATAAACATCATCTGAAAAATAGACTTTTTGATTATATTGCACCCTCTCACTAAAAGATATATTCACACATTTTTTTTGCAAACTTTACGAAGTTCACATAAAATATAAATAAAAAAATGATCAATACTTACGAGGATGAGAAAGTTCGCATATATTTTATTCAAATATGAAGAAGTTTGCATATATTTTATGCGTACTTTATATGGTCATTCTCATAAAATATATGTGAACTTCCTCATCCTCGCATAAAATATATGCAAACTTTCTCATCCACGTATAAAATTTATATAGACCTAATCCACACATAAAATGTATGCGAACCTCCTCATCTATGCATACCTCCTCATCTACACTAATATTGGTTAATTTATGCTTATATTTTATGCAGGCTTAGTGAGGTCCGTAAAAAAATTGTGTGAATCTACCTTTTAGTCAGAGGGTACGATACAATAAAAAGTCTATATTTCAAAGAACATTTCTCCTAAATCTCTCATCAGATAAAGGCGATCTTGGTGGCGTTGGAAAGCTAAAGCGTCAATTTGTCTATCCTTTTTATTGGTTTTTTGGATTTCTAGCAAAGGTGGCCAGAAAATAACATAAAATAATCAGGTTTGGTGTAATCGTGTCATCTTCTTTTTTTCATAATGTTGTTGAGGATGTATCTCAGTACTCATTCATCTTTTTTCAAAGATACATATGTCATTAGAAAGGTATTTTAGTTTAGTTTCTTTGTTATTTTCTGTGTTTCTCCTGAATCTTTCGATTTCTAGGTCAAAAATTAATAGTAAAGTCTATCATAGAGAAAATTTGCATATCCTTAGTGTTATCATCGCAAAATTTTACTTTTGCAAATCAAACTGACCTTTGAAAAAGATTTTGAAAATAACTCGCCTCCGTTTTTAAAATGCGGGATTATTCCGAAAAATGGGACTCGCCTGTCGGTACGAGATTCAACTGTTCCTGGCGCCTTTACCAGGGGTAATTGAACCAAGGATTAATCAAATGCTTTGCTTTGTTCAACTTGTCTAAACCATATTCTAATTCCTAAATGCACAAAGAATCAGGCATGTGCTATGAATTTCTAAAAATGCACATTTGAAAACATGATGTTTGCTTCAAAGATTGGAAAATATTTGGAAGATTCTTGGAAAATAAACTCTTTGAAAATTGTGAATTATTTTTTTGAGATGCTGTATTTAAGAAAGTGAAAATTGATTTATGAAGAAATATAAGGATTTTGTGAAAATCGATTTTGAGAAATGTGAAATAACTTTGAAAAACTCGATTTCTTTGAATTCAAACTTTGAAATTGAATATATAACTTGGAAAAATCAAATTTGGAACTTGAAAAATACTTGAAATATCATTGGCAAATCCATATTTTGAGAAAATCGATTTTTGAATAAGACTTAGAAATTTTTTGAGAAAATGATTTCTTTGAATTGAGATTTGAATTGGAATTGGCAAATGCATGAAATGAATGAATATGGATTTGAGGAATTGAGAAATACTTTTTTGTATTTTTGAGAAATGCAATGCATTTTGAAGTTAGCCTAAGAGTGTAGGCTGAATGTGGCTAATACAAAGATTACAAATCTGGGTATCATTCGTATTCTGACTATGACCATAAATACAAATTCCACCAAGTTTGTCAACTCCATAAGAGCTAGTGCACGTGCCATTCATGTAGACCATAGTGAATTTGTAAAATGTGCATGAATGATAGATTCATCAGACATTTAATATTTGCAGAATTAAACTATATGCAATGCAATCCTAGTCTAAGCAGGAATTTAAATTCTTATTCCAAAGTTTACATTTAATTTACATCACTATTGAAATTTAAATACATGAAATTAAAATCTTCAATATACCTGCAAAACTAGAAAACTTTGTTAGTAATGATATGTTGGCTTTTCTAGGTTTATCCAGTAATATCTAGAAATTACTGGATTTTGCTAGATATAAGCCTTTTTGCCATGATTCCCTTAAATCAAAATTGATAAAATATGAAATAAAATTGAATAAATATGAAATAGAAGATATGAAATTTCGAAATTGGGGTCAAAATGACCAAAATACCCCTAATAACAAGACTATGGCCTTGAAATTAGGGTTTTTAGAAAGATATTTGATAAAATGCAAGTTTTGAGGTTTAAATGAAAATAAATCAAACTAAATATGCTATGACATGATTAAAAATATGAAAATTAGGGTTAGGGATTTCGAAATTTAGGTCAAATGACCAAATTGCCCCCGATAGCAAGACTATGGCCTTGAAATCAGGGTTTTTTAAAATAAATTTTGGTAAAACTTAGGTTTTATGCACTAAATGAAATCAAATGAGCATCAAATTTGACCTAAAGTATCCTAATATGATTATGAACATGATTAAACCCTAAAAATATATGCTTATACACAAAAATCCAAGAATATCACAAATTTTGTGATTTTTGCAGTGTTTTGGAATTCTTCGGGTGCCCTGTTTTGCAATTAAAGTCATTCAAGCATCAAACGGATTCTAAAAATCCTTAAAATTGGTACCTGCACTTGTTATAACCCTAATATCAAATTAGAATTATAAAAATATTTTTTTGGCATTAAATTAATCCGAAAATAGCATCAAACTCTAAAAATATGCTATTTTTGACCTAGTTCACCAACCAGTCTCAGTCCAAGACCCGAACCAGGGGTCAAACCTCCATGGAAATCTATGAAATTTTACAGAGAACAAATAGGCAGCAAAATAGAACTTTTCCTTTTTACAGATATGAAAAAGCCTTTAAAACCAGGGAGATCTCCATCCGACAATCTGGACTTGAATATATTGATTTTAACTTTGGTCCTAACTGATACTTTCAATTGAAAATTCTGGGATAAATAGCAGCACTCATTCAAAATATCTGAGATTTTAACACTGAACAGTTGACAAAAAAATAATAATACTCAATTTTTACAGATCATGAATCGGATCTGTAGTTTGGGATTTATAAACAACACAAGTCTGATTAGGGTTTTGGTAAACCCTAACGAGTTGTAAATTGAAAATCAGAGTCTCTGACAGAGAAAAAATACTAAGCAGTGGTAAAAAATTCTGAAAATTTCACAGTAGATAGATCTAATCAACATAAATCCATAGCAATTTACAGATCTAAAATCGGATATAGGATGAGAAAAATATCACCACAGCAAGTTACCCTCTTGATTTTAACAACGATTTTAAAGTTTTAAAAACCCGATTTGATGTCTGATTTTTCTGACAGGGTTCCCGAAGTCCAAAATCTCTGATTTTTTACAGTAGTTTAATCACATATGCATGCATCACATATAAAAAAATCAGAAATAAACAACAAGGATTTAAATCCAAAATAACATTATCTTTACTGTTGTAAACCTAAAACACACAGAAATCTAAGAAACTATAAAAACTATGCATTAATTAATGTAAAACAATAAAATAAACCATAAAACAGTAAATAAAAAATATTTCTATGCTGAAAAACGTAAAATAAACATGAATAAGCAAAGAAATAAATAAAATACAGGGAATCCATGGCTGGAATTTGCTTTCACCTTTGAAATCATGGATTTAACCCATTTAACGGGTAAATCTCACGTTTCGTCGGTTAAGAACATGAAAAACGTACCTCTCATCGATTCTAATGGATTAGAATCCTTGAAATCACCCTCAAACTGAGTTAGATCATCTTCTTGGGTCGATTTTGGGGTTCTTGGATGAAATCCATGGTTAAATCCATGAACACAAGAGTTTCCATGGTGAAATCTATTGAAAAATCATAAAAACTAATAAAATAATAATAAAATAATACTAAATAAACTCACCTTGGGGCTGCAGCTGCAATGGAGGAAGGTGGAGGTGCTGGAGAGGAGAGAGAGGCCACGAAAATTTTAGAGAAAAAGAGCCTCTTTTGACCTCTTGAAGTCCCCTATTTATAGGTTTTCAAAACCTCCTTAATTAGGGTTAATTAAGAGGTTTTTCATTTTTTCAGGACTCTTTCTAATAAATCCACTAAGGGCAACGATTTTTTGGAGAATTATAGCCTAGGTGGGACTCTAATTAATCCCTAATTAGCCCCTAACTAAACCTAGAAAACCCCCAAATGTGATGCCACTTGGCATCTTCCACATTTGGTTTTTTAAAAACCTTTAAAAACACTAGTTTTAAAAACTAAACTTCAAAATGGGTTTTCAAAATGATATTAACTCTTCTAAACCCCTAACACTAACCAAGACACTGACTAACCCTAGTCCAGCCCTGACTTACTCGAATATGGCGCCACCCCGAGTGGGCCCTACTTGAGTTTTTCAAAAAGCGATTTTAAAACTTGAAATTGAAGGAGTTTTCAAAAGGATTTTCAAAAGCAATCTTAAAATTAGAATTTTTGAAATGGCATAGGGTTCTAACCAAGTCATAACTCCTCTGGATATGGTGCCAACTGAGTGGGCCCGCATCGAGTTTTGAAGAATTTTGAAATAAACATTGAAAATGGTTTTGAAAAGGGGTTAAAATCAGTATTTGAAATTCAAGATCTTTGAAAATAGGGTATCAAGCGAACTGGAACTCCGAGTTAGAGTCCTGAACTCTTAGGATTCTGAGATTTTAGATTTTAAAAAGCCAAATGAAAGGTTTTTGAAAGATTTTATCAGAAAATGGTGAAATAAGTCAAAAAAATACAGTCAGGGGTAGACTCCTAACTCGACCGACCTTTAAAATAGAGTCCTGAATTAACTGGACTCTGTAAAATGACCTAAAATTTGAAAACAATAAAAATGAAATAAAAACAGACTTCAAAACAGACTCCTGACTGGACTAGGACTCTGGGACAGAGTTCTGATCGGACTGAAACTCTAGATTTTTTTGGTATTTTCTGATAAAACAAATGAGAGAATTTTGAAAAACAGTTAGAAATAGGATGAAATTGAAGTTTTGGTTCAGAGTCCTGATCTGATTAGGACTCTAAGAAAGAGTCCTGATTCGATCAGAACTCTAAGAATTTCGGTTTTTCTGATAGGCAAATGATGAAATTTGGGCAAAGCTTTTGAAAACCAGTGAAAATGAAGTGAGGAAATCAATTTTGGATAGAGTCCTGCTTCGATCAGGACTCTGGGGTAGAATCCTGATTTGATCAGGACTCTGAGATAAAACCTCAAAATTTTAAAATTCTTTGATAAAAGTGTAATAGTTTTGGTAGATTGAAAGATTTCTGAAAGATTTTCTCAAAATTGAAATCAGGATCAGAGTCCTGATCCAACTAGGACTCCCTGAACAGAGTCCTGTTTTAACTGAAACTCTGAGTTTCTGACTCATTTTGAAAGATTTTAAAAGATTTGATTGAAAATGAATAAAATAGCTGTAAAAGATTAGAGTCTCAATCCAATTGAAACTCTAAAGAAGAGTCCTGATCCGACTGGACTCTTGAAGAAGAGTCCTGATCCAACTAGGACTCTAACATTTTGGCCAAAATAAAAGATTTTAAAAGATTTTCTCCGAAAACAGGTAAAAAGGTAGTGAAAAGTAGAGTTCTGATCCGTCTGGACTCTGGAAAAAGAGTCCTGATCCAACTAGGACTGATTTTTTTTTGAGATTTTTGACAAGTAAAAGAATCCAGAAGCGACACCACCTAAATGGGTCTCATCTGAGAATTGAAATCAATTGAAATTGAGTTTGAAATGAATCCAGATTGTTTTCTGAGAAAATATTTTGAAATATAAAGTCCTGGGGTTGGAAAATGACAGAATGTTGAGTAAAAACCCAGGTTTTGAAATTGATTTTTGAAAGAAAAAGTTTTAAAAAATGTTTTGAAAACAGGAGTGTTGGATCTCGAAGATGAGATGTAATGACATGCAATGCTATGCTATGCAATGCAATGATATGCTGAATTCATGCAATGATAAGCAATGACACATGAAATGTAAGCACTGGATAAGGGTGAAAATTTGGGGTGTTTACACTTAGGAGGTCCACACAAGCGCAGATTAAAATTATCATTTTGTATTATTTAACATTTATTTTGACGTTTGTATTATCTAGATAATGGCAATTTTGAGGCATTTTTCATGACTTTCGTGTATTTGGTTGCATTCTTAATTTTTTTTCTAAAACGGTCTTCTTTTCATTGAAATCATAGTTGTATTGAGTTTGGAGCATGCCTGACAAGTTTTGGGGGCATTGTGATCAATTAGAGAATGTTCTAGGGGCATTTGTGTTCTAAGGGTCATAATCATCCAACCCAAAGTTGACCCAGCTCAGTCAACTGCATGGAAAACCCATATGGTATTTTCATTTTAGTTGTAGTGGGATTTTTATAGTTTTTCATTCTAGAAGAGGAAGAAATTGGGTCTCAGGGACCCCATTGAGTTTAGATTGGCATGGAAGGGATTTTTGGTCCTTGTTGGGCTTCGAATGTCGCCCAGTCCACCCAACTCCAGTGGGTCAAACCCTGTCAGGGTCAGCTGGACCCAGCTAGGTGGCTGACTCATTTTGGTGTTGGTCCCAACTTAGTTGGACCAAATAGGTTTGAACCCAGTTAGCCAACTAAGTGGCCCAGCCAGGGTTCCACGCCTTTGCATGGTTGGAATCCAGATGAATCTCAGTTGGATATGAGATCCAAACCTAGACTCATACCTGGTTTCCCCTCGCTTTAGAAGCCCTTTTTCCCCTTTTATGCCTAACCCTTTCTTCTTCTTCCCTTGTTGCAATGGTGTGCCCCCTGCATCCACCACATCTTCTCCCTTGCTGTCATGGAGCCTCCTCCAAGCTGCCATGAAACTCCCTCTCTAGCTGTATGGTGGAGGCCATCCCAGTTGGGGGACATTAGAGGAATGACCAACCCAGGGTAGACCTGCCCCTCCCCTTGTTTTTTTTCCTCTTATTTTTTTTTCATTGTTTATTCTGGTTTTGGACGTCCCCAAGGTAGGGGAGGAGCTGCAGCATATCGGTGTTGGAGAACCATGTTTGTGCATTTAGAAGACTTATACCCGTTGGATTTGCGTTCTAAAGTAGGAACTCAACTCTCTTTCTCATGTTTAGTAGTGTATGGGCATGTGTGTGATTGTTTAGATGCATATGTGGCTGGTATGTTTGAAAAAAAAATAGACGATTATGAGTAGTGTATATGGTTGGTATGTTTGAAAAAAAAAATGTAGATGTTTATAAGCTGCGTATGTGGTTGGTATGTTTGAAAAAAAAATTGTAGATATTTATGAGCTGCATATGTTAGAAAAAAAAATTTGTAAGATGTTTATGAGCTGCATATGTAGTTGGTATCTTAGAAAAAAATTTATGTTTATGATGTATGAACTGTTTATGTGATTCAATGCTTGAAAAGTTTTTTGTATTACAAAAATGACTATCTGTGTTTGGCTCTTAGAAGAAAAATATTTGTTTATGTGACAATGCTATTTTAAGATTTTTTAGAGATAGGGTTCTATTGGGATTCTAATAGACCCTGAGAGATTAATTTATTTCTCTCATGATATCAATAAAAAAGTTACGAAAAAATAGGGTAGGCTTGAGATAGGCTAGGGAAGGTTCGGTTAAAATTTAGGGTCCAGGGTATTTAAGGTTAGGAAGATAAAAATAAGAGAACATAGAAAACAAGTTTGGGTCAGGACTGGTTCACCATTGAGATTTGGTAAAAATAGGTTACAGAGTTTTGATTCTATTTTTGGTGGGTAGACTAAGGACAAGTATATTAATCTATGGTTAAATGTGTAAGCTTGGACTAGGTAAGGTTTGAGAATCTTACAATTTTTACCCAAGTTTACCTAAAGTGTCCCAAACCCTCTCCTAAATTTTCAATATTTTATCTACTATAAATTGAGAGAACTAATTTTTTTTACTAAACCTTATCCAAGCCCAAACCCAAACTGAACCGGTTTTAACCTACCCGACCTAACCTAGACCTAGGTTCAAACTCAGACCTACCCGTGGGCTCAAGAATGTAACAAAATTCATAATATATATCATTTTATTTTCTTTTATAAATTCAATATTCAAGATTGACCATAAAAATATCACATTCATCATCATACCTACATCAAACATAAATTACAATGTCCAATAACTTGTACCTAGCTTTGTCATCCAAATTACTGTGATAAAAATTATTAGCACGGGTTTGCCCACATGGTTCCACATCCTCTGCAGTGATCCTTTGATCATATACAACATCAATTGTTCATAGAAGTTCTTTATTGTCTGCACATCGAACATATATATCTCTAATCGGTTTAAGCAACTGCACACTCTGCATGCCTAAGCTCAATGTTTGGGACATCAATATTCTTCACTATTTGGGATAATTGAATGTTTGCCAAATGATTGACATTGATAGATGGTGCCTATGATAGATGCACATTTTCTGCAGAATTTCCTTATTTCATTCATAAACTATTTTTTGTATATCACTTTCAACTGATTCTTGTTTAACTCTAAAAGCAACAACTTCTTGCTTAGCTTTTTTGTGAACAACTAAGTAAACGTCGCTACTAAATGACATTGATTTAACATCATCATCATCTAAAATATATATCCATATATGTTGCTTATTTAGTTTTACGAGATATCAAAGCTACACATTTTTTATAGCTACTATTTTTTAGGTCACTATAGATCTTCAATTAGGGTGATCAGTGTTACAGTAGTATACTTTAGCACTTTAAAAGGTTATCATTATCTGCTTACCATTTATCTAATAAAAATAGCATATGAAAAAAGACTATCTATATACACTTAATACATTCAATTAACATAACTACCTACAACAACTACAAACAACCACTTTAAAAACCAACTACTCATAATAACCTTATAACTCCTATTTAATGCACAGTGAACCCTAACTCCATTACAACAATACAAAAACAATGAATATTAATTAATATACAAACAAATATATATATAAACCCTAAACATAGCAAATCCTAAATGGTAAATCTGATGGCAAATATTAAATAAAACAAAAAGAAACATATAATAAATAAATAAAAGACATCTACAGAACAACCAAACACAAATATGCATGAGGCTATTAAATGCTCATATCTACAAAAAAAAATAAAGTGAAATAAACCAATATAAATATATATAATTTTTATGGAACTCACCTTTCAACCTAATCAGGGAAGTCAATGAGAATGATGATATTGCAACCTCATCATAATGCAACAAAAATATTTCACAAGAATCACTGCAAGGGAAGAAGAAAATTGTTAAGGGTTCTAAAGGGAAAATACAGTTCTTTCCAAACACAAATGAAAAAAGAAATAATATGAACAAAAATGAGTTTATTTATGATTTGGCAAGAAAGCGAAGTTACGCAGGTTCATATGCCAAAAATTTGCGCAGATAGCCACATAATTGCAAATCTCCTTGAGGATCTATTACTGAAGAGAGGTTTACATGGTGTCCCTCAAATTTTGTATAGTATATGTGAATTTAGTTCGATATTTACAAAGTTACAAGGTTCAATTTAATAAAATGTTTGGAAATTTTGTTATGCAAACTTTGTGCGGTATATGCAAATTCAGTACGATGTTTATGAGGTTGTGAGGTGATGTGATTAACAAGAGGTTCACATAGTGTTTTGTGAATTTCGTATTATGTATGCAATTTTAGTTTGATATTTACGAAGTTACGAAGATTCAATTTAACAAAAGGTTCACAAATCTTGTTATGCAAACTTTGTAAAGTCCGCAAAAGAATACATGTGAATTACATATCTCCTTGAGAATCTGGTACTGAAAGAAGGTTTGCATGGTGTCCAACAAAATTTTTATTGTATATGCAAATTTAGTATGGTATTTGCGAAGTTATGAAGTCTAGTTTAACATGATGTTTGCAAATTTTGTTATGTAAACTTTGTGAGGTATATGCGAATTTAGTACGGTATTTGCAAGATGATGCGATTAACAGGAGGTGTGCACATTGTCCTACGAATTTAGTCTGATATTTATGAAGTTACAAGGATCCAGTTTAACAAGGGGTTAACAAATTTGGTCATGCGAACTTTGTAAGGTCCGCAAAAGAAAATGTGTGAATCTACATTTAAGTGAGGTTTGCAATAGTCGATGAGCAGACCGATATATCATCCAAAATTTATAAGGTTCATATGTGTGAAGAGTAAAAATATCCTAAAAAAGTCAAACATTTAAGAATTTGGACATGAGGTAGATTTCAAAAATTATAGGACATTTCAAAAAACATGTCATTTTTATCGTATAATACGATAATTTTTCATTTAAAATATTTAAGTCTTCTTTGAGTTAATATTTGTGTTATTGAAGGCACAAAATTATATAGAACTATTGAGCTTAAATGTAACGCCACAGAATCCCAAACTTGTAAATTTTAGGAAAATTTTGAATTTTTAACAATCAATCATTTTTAAGAGTTGAAAATAATAATTCAATGAAAGATAATGTTCAGCAAGAACAAGTTGCCGAACCTTGGGTGGATTACAAGTGAAATTCCCATCCAACAAATTGGGTTACCAAATGTCTTAGATTTGGATCCGCATTGCCATACATCCATTCAAAACCATGAAGATTCAAAATGAGGTTTTAGATAAAAAGAGTTTATACAAAAGGCATTATAAAAAAGTTACAAAATGTGCTCAAGAGAAAATAACAGAGAAAGTGAATTCTTGATATTATTGCATCATCGTGCTATCGCCTGCAACATCATCCTAATCATCACTTGTATTCCATAAAATAGGGTCAGACTCATGAAAGCCTAGTAGGTGCATCAATGTCAGACCTCAAAACAAAACTAACATATGCATTATCACATTTCACACTATTTAATTTCAAGAGAAGCAAAGTGAACATGATAATCGTGTTTTGATAATTATACATTATTTAATTTCAAGAGAAGCAAAGTGAAATGATAATCGTGTTTTGATAATTATAATATGTGGGTACTCACAGAACAATACGTAGAAACAATTGAGATTGTTTGGGGGTTTATTATTTTATGTATTTTGATACCTCTGATGATTAGCTGAATCAGCTCCAAAGGAGATGGTATAAAGACCAAGAAAAATTCTTCAGCGGCCACTTGTAATCGAAAGATGCATCTGAACCTCTATAGAAGTCAATGTGATCTACCACCTACGATAATATTTGGTAGCCCAGTCCTTTAACTTTGATGACCGAAGATGTTGAGTCATTTTCACTCAAAAAGCATAGTTGTTAACAACTTGTCCATTAGAGTTTGTACCTCATATCCTCTCTTGACAGAACCAAAGAAATGGGTACGTCAGGTCTTATTTGATATGATAATAGATTCAATATGCTTTGGTCTTTTAAACCAAATCGAGCATCTTGCTTGTGAAGGTGATCATCTTTGTTTATGTGATTTCCTTTAATATGGTGCATTATCGCACTACAAGGTTATCATAAACCTCCAGTTTATTCATCATTGTACTAACATGTCATGCATGTCTAATAGTACTACAACAATGAGAAAGATGTTAGTTTCTCAAAATGAAATTCAAACTTCTCCGAACAAAACTCAAACACAATATTGAAAATCACGATATCCTGCACCTTAGATCGGAGAATATTTGAGACATTTTAGTTACAGAAAAGCATCTGACGTACGTACCACCTAAGGCTACACAATCGAGGCATTTTCATTGTGCTAGTTTGAAGAGAAAAACTCAATTTTGAACTCCTGTAGCATGAAAGTCTCAACTTATTTTAAGGTTCAAACCAGGTTGCAAAGGTGTTTTGATGAACACCCCAATGCTAGGGAGTTGTCTGATAAGCACGAACGTGACAACATTGATGTATGCTAGCATGGGAGCCTTGTTTTATACGTAGGACAAGCGACACATGTGATGTTGAATATCGCGAATATGCGAATGTAAAACACTTGTTTTATTTTTCGAGACATCAAAGCATGCAAGCTTGGAATCTTGCATGAATTCTTTTTTAAAATTTAAATGGGAAGGTCGGTCCGCTACATATGCATATGAAAGAGTTGATCAAGAGTTGCCCAGCTTTCTTCTTTATTTTTTTGGACTTACTTTATTTTTTAATTTGTCTGGTTCGAGGATAAGTTACATGTGACTGCAATTCTTGAAAGACTTAGATAAAGTTGACAACTATGCATGGGGTGATGCTATGCTCACACACTTGTATAGTCAACTTTACCATGCGAGTAAGGGTACAAAAACTATCATAGGGTTTTGGCCATTTGTCCAGGTAATTGCTTATTACATATTTTATAGTTATAGACTAAGATCGTTGAAGGTTATAGCCTTACTAATATATTGATTTTGTAGGCCTGATTGTAGGAGCATATTGTTGCCTTACGTCCTCAGTGTGGCCCTGCAATTTGTGGTTTTCCAAAGATTGGCCGGTGAGCTAGAATAAATGTGAAGGAAGATAATGCTAAGTTCCTTTTAGATGGTCTGCAATTAAATGAGGTAAATGGTTTAAAATTGTTTACAATTATTTTAGCATTTATCATTCATTAGTATAAATTGTTGAAATGTTTAGTATTCTTAAGTAATCATCGCTGCAAGATTTTATCTTCGTTAGTACAAACCGTTCTAATGTTTAACATTCTTAAGTAATGATCATTGTAGAATTTTGTATTCCTTAGTACAAATCATTATCGCTTTAGCATTTAACTTTCATTAGTGTAAATCGTTGTAATCGTTAGCATTCTTAAGTAATGATTATTGCAGGATTTTCTATTCCTTAGTACAAATTATTATCGTGTGTTAATCATTTTAATATTTAGCATTCATTAGCATGAATAATTATGTCTATACCTAAACCGTAATCTCCAATGTACAGGTTGTGTGGAGACCGTATGGAGATGGAGAGGACGAGGACCAAGAGGTTGTTGCTCAGGCTACAAGACTGTTTGTCTGTGATATTTGGCTATTTAACAATTATAAAGCCGAGTTGCAACATGGTAGTTGAGTTCTCCTATAAGCTGGCTTGGGACAGTCTACCCCAAAGCAACCTATAAAAGTGAGAAGGGAGATGAGGTGGGGCCAGGAACATAAATTGGCATGAACGCTTCAGAGAACAATTGGATAGTTGAAACAAAGAAGGTGTTCGTGCCATCGCATATGATTATTAAGACCGACAATATGACCCCAACTATTTCAAAAAATATTAGGAACCCATGCGTCGAAATCAAGAGATTGAGAATAAGCAACATGAAAATGTTGGGAACCCATACATCCCTCCTGTACCCCATCATAGTGTCTCCCAGCATAGAAAACACATCTATCGTGTCCCTCTGACTACAACAATGATTCTCTTAGTTGCAGTACACGATGAGGAGCGAACACAACTAACAAAAAAGAAGGCAGTCTCTGCCATAAAGTTAGAGATGTTGGAGAGAGAGAATAAGGAGTTACAAAAGCAGATGAGGAATTTGGAGAGACAAATACGGTCACAATATGATACACTGGTAAAGATGATGACCAGTGTTTATAATAAGATCGAGGGAACCAAGATACCACAGAGGAAAGAGAGTTAACCAAGAAAAAGAAAGAGACGATTTGTATGTCAAAGTCTATTTGAGTTGTCCAGTCCCACTGAATTAACATTATATGATTTTTTTATCCTAATATTTATTTATTATAATTCTATAAATTTTTTTTGTAATTCTATAATTCTTTTTTGTAACGTGACATTCTATAAATGTATATTTTTTTTTTAATAAGCATAACACACAAGTGCCACTGAAGAAATTGTTGTAATGTTTGACCTTCAAAAAAAATCGAAGAAGCATTTAGCGTTGTGTACTGTGCAAATTATGAATTGTTTTTACGAGTCGTGATAATGAGAATTTGGAGAAGTATATGATAGTAAAGAAGGAAACAAAAAAAGTAGTTCGGAACGCGAGAGATAAGGTATATAAGGAGGTTTATGACAAGTTGGATACCAAAGAGGGCGAGAAGGATATTTATAGCCTTGCAAAGATGAGAGATAGGAAATCGAGGGATCTGAGTATGGTTAGATGTATCAAAGATGAAATGCAAAGGGTTTTAGTCAAAGATGAGGAGATTAAGGAGAGATGGAAAGATTATTTTGATAAGCTATTTAATGAAAGTCATGCTCAAGATCTTGGAGACTTCTCCATTCCTTTTTATTAGATGAATCGTGACTTCATGCGCAAGATTTAAAAGAAAGAAATTGCATAGGCTTTAAAGAAAATGAAATCAAGAAGGGCAGTTGGCCCATATGGTATACCTATCGAGGCTTGGAAATGCTTGGGAGAGAAAGGTTTAAAATGGTTGACAAATCTTTTTAACAAGATTTGGCCGACAAATAAGATGCCTAATGAGTGGAGGAAGAGTACTTTGGTGCCTCTATATAAGAATAAGGGTGATATACAAGATTGCACAAACTATCGTGGTATAAAACTCATGAGTCATACTATGAAACTTTGGGAGAGGGTGATTGAGTCTAGGTTCAGGAAGGTTGTCATGATATCGGAGAATCAATTTGGTTCTATGCCTGGAAGATCAACTATGGAAGCTATGCATCTTCTTAGACAACTTATTGAGAGAAATAAAGAGAGGAACAAAGATTTTCATATGGTTTTTATTGATTTAGAGAAGGCATACGATAGAGTACCTAGGGACGTTCTCTGGTGGACAATAATGAAGAAAGGTATTTCTCTCAAGTACATTAGTATAATTAAGGATATGTATGAAGGAGTAGTAACCAATGTCCGCACTTGTGGAGGGGTGACAACCAATTTTTCTATAACGGTTGGGTTACATCAATGATCTGCTTTAAGCCCTTTCCTATTTGCTATAGTGATGGATGAGCTTACGAGATCAATTCAAGAAAATGTGCCGTGGTGTATGTTGTTTGTTGATGATATTGTTTTGATTGATGAGTCTAGAGTTGGGGTTAATGCTAAGTTAGAATTATGGAGACAGACATTGGAAGCAAGAGGTTTTAAGTTGAGTAAGAGTAAGACATAATGCATGGAATGTCGGTTTAGTAAGCAACGAAGTAGTGATGAGAGTGTAGTGAAGCTTGGTGAGCAAGAAATATCGGTGGATGATTGTTTCAAATATTTGGGATCTATCATTCAAAAGTATGGAGAAATTGATGGAGATGTAAATCATAGGATAAAGGTTGGGTGGATGAAATGGAAAAGTGCAACTGGAGTGTTGTGCGATCGTAGAATGCCATTGTGGTTGAAGGAAAAGTTTTATAGGATGACTATTAGGCCCTCTTTACTATATGGTACGGAATGTTGGGCTGCCAAGAGACATCATATTCAAAAAATGAGTGTAGCTGAGATGTGTATGCTGAGATGGATGTGTGGAAATACAATAAAAGATAAGATTCGAGATGAGGAGATACGTAAGAAGGTAGGCGTTGCACCCATTGAAAGTAAGATGAGAGAAAATCGTTTACGGTGGTTTGGACATATTTGGTGAAGGCCTAACGATGCTCCAGTTAGAAGGATGGAGAAATGGGAAAATATATTAGTTAAAAGAGGTCGGGGTAGGCCTAGGAAGACATGGATGGAGGTGATAGGAAAGGATATGAATGCTTTGAACCTCACCGAGGACATGGCATTGGATAGAAATGATTGGAGGAGAAGGATTCATGTGGAAGACCCAGAATGATTTTCTTTTTTGGTTCATATCGCCGACCCCAATTGTTTTGGGATAAAGGCGTAGTTGTTGTTGTTTTACAAGTTGTATTCATATCACGATTTACAGAAACATTTATAAAAGGCTGAAATGATTTATACGTATAAAGACTATTTACTATCGCGATTTGCTTGATTCTGATTGCCTTGCAACCAGTTCTATAAGAGATCGCGATTTATTTTTTATAGAAGATGTTCCGTCATGATCTGTACAGTCATCCCACCAAAACCCATCAAATAATTGAACCAAATCCATTTGAATATACTATTGCGATTTGCCTTTACGAGCTTTGTCTAAGAGAATGATATGTTCCATCGCGATTTACACAATGATTGATTCATAAATGGTGGAAAAGAAAAATAAACAAATCGACACAATGTTTAGACTTAGTAAAGAACAAATCAAGTTAACTTCAATGATACAGACGTCATTGTGTAAATCGCTCTGGAATAATATCTGGTATAACGATTCAAATACAATATATGTACAACGATTTGTCTTACCACGATTTATACAATGACTGATAAAAGGTGAAAAGTAGAAAGAAAAAATAATTCAACATGATGTTTATTGGTGAAGTACAAATCTAGGTAACTTGATAAATATAAATCGACTTAGAACCACAATTCTTTAAGTTTCATAATATAATAATATTTTTTCTATCGTGATTTGCTTTTACAAGCTATGTCGATGTGAACGATATGTCCTATCGTGATTTATACAATGACTGATTCATAAAAGGCAAAAAAAAACAATAAACAAATCAACACGATGTTTAGACTTAGTAAACTATAAATCGTGACTTAGTTGCAAATCAATCACTTTAACGATATGTGCTATCATGATTTGCTTGATACCGATTATCCTATCACGAATTAATTTTATGAGCTTTATATATATGAACAATATATCCTATTGCGATTTACACAATGATTGATTCATAAAAAGCAAAAAGAAAAAACAATAAACAAATTGACACGATGTTTAGACTTAGTAAAGTACAAATTAAGGTAACTTCAACGATACATCATGACCAATGGTTTGACTTAGATATAATACATGACCATCATCATCATCAAAGAAAACAGACATCATCATCAGCATTACCCCCACATCCAAATAGTGATGTGCTTCAAATGCAATCCAGGTGCTTATGAAATCCAGCTTGCTAGTATAGAAAGCTTCGAGGCAGAGCTGGCGAAGCTGCATATGGTATGGATTCCAACAAGCATAAATATATCGATGCAAAATATCTATGCTTGCTCCGGTATGACGGCAACGATTGAGGATGATTATGGTAGTTATATTTTGCGTAAGTTTCAATATACTTCACGACAAATACACCACAATTGTATATGTCATGAATATATCGATGTATACATAGAAGATAACTACTATAATCATCATCAAAGATTATACAAATCTTTCCTCACGGTGTGAAACAACGATGTTATCAGCATCAAACCCCATCTATCAAGCACAGGTAGAAGGAACACAAAAGAACAAAGAAGAAAGAAAAATACAAGAAAGAAGAAGAAGAAGGCGGACGAGAAAAAAAAGAAGAAAAAGAAAAAGAAGTTGCGGTGTCGTAGAAAAGATGAAGAGAGATTAAATAGATTAGGGTTTTAGACCTGAACAATGGGTTGAGTCAGGTAGGGTAGGGTTTTACATAGAATAGGGTTTTACACAGATCTATATTAGGGTTTTACAAACATATCGATATCGTTCACAAAGACAAACAAAGTCATATCGTTGTCGCGGTAACTTCAAAAATACAAATCGATGTCCTAATAATTCTTTGTTGGGATTTTATAATTCTTTGTTGGGATTCTATAATTCTTTTCTGTAGTGTGACATTCTATAAGTGTATAAATCTATTTTAATAAGTGTAGCACACAAATGCCACTGAATAAATCATTATAATTACCGGCCTTCATAAATAAAAATTGAACAAGCATTTAGCATTATGTACTATGAAAATTATGATTTGCTTTTACAAGTTGTGTTTCTATCGTGATTTACACATTGATTGATAAAAGGCTGAAATGATTTGTACGTATAAAAGCTACGTGCTATCACGGTTTGCTTGATACAGTTTGGCTTGCAACCAATTCTATAAAAGATCTCGATTTATTTTTTATAGAAGGTGGAGGATGTTTTTGAAATATGATCAACATGCAAGAAATCAGATGGCTCTAATGCAAAGTCCTAAAGAACTAAAATTTTGAAAATCATAAAGGAGCACAAACTTGCATACAATGTTTGCATTCAATCCCTAGATTGAGAAGGGTTGTATTTCAGACCTAAGTCTAAGTGAACATGCATAAATCTCCTCAATTTGGTCCTACCAAACCATAGTTAATCTTATATGCATGGTTTCTAAAGCTACATGAAAATGAGGCTGACATTTAAAGAATACTTTCTTAATCAAATTTAGACAAGGTAAAGGCATTAATTCGATCAAATAAAAGATGAGTCCCATCATGGTCGCCAAATTTGTTATCCCTGCAAAATTTTCCCATGAGCGGGATCCTTTCGCATTTCAAACATTTTCACTATTTTTGAAAATGAAAATTAACGCGCCCCTATTTTTGAAAAAAAGATGGGAAATAGGGACACGCTCGTCGGTACGAGGTTCGACCGTTCCTGGCGCCTTTACCAGGGGTGTTCGAACCAAAGCCTTTTGCTTTGCCTAAATTTTACTACGAAATTATTTTAAAATCCTAAATGCATATTGAATCATGCTTATGTTATAAACTTTGAAAATGATGGTTTGAAATATAATGCATGCTTTTGAATTTTATTTTATTTTGAAAATATTTGGAAAATATGTCAAAATAAGAATTCCAAATGAATTTTAAAATTGAAATTAGACTTGGATTTTGAAATTGAAATTCAATTAAAATTGGAATTTAAAAATGAGTTTAGAAATTGAGATTTTGGAATTTAAAAGTAAACTTTGAAATTGGATTTCAAAATTGAAATTAGAATTTGAAATCAAACTTGGAATTTGAAATTGAAATTGAAATTAAAATTGGAATTGGAATTTGAGATTGTAATTGAAATTGAAATTCAAGATTCGAAAATGAATTTAAATCTATTTTGAAATTAAGTTTTTGAAAATGAATTTCGAAAATCACTTGAAATATTTTGAAATTTGAAATAATTTGAAAATGAAAATGATGTAATTTTATGATGAATGCATTTAATAAAAAAATTTAAAAGATTTTATTCTAAAAGATGATTTTTTTTTGTATTTTTGCATAATTTAAAACAAAATTAATCTTTGATACATTCATGGCTATGGCCACAAATGTACATCAAATTAATTTATTTTAAATTCTGATAAAAGAAGAAAATATGATGTTTTTAAAAAAAGAATTAACCTAAATTTCTTCAAATGTGGCACCAACTATGTGGGCTCCATTTGATTTTTCAGAAAATGATTTTAAAAATCTAAAAATAAAGGGGTTAAAAACAAGATTTTCAAAAAGGGTTTAAAATAAAAGATGAAAATTAAAATTCTAAATCCTCTAGAGTTCTAGATGAATTAAAAATCTCTTGAATGTGATGCTAGGTATATGGGCCCCGCATTTGAGTTTTTTAAACAGGTTAAAAAAAAGTTTTTGAAACAGATGAGAATAAAAGCAAAAGATACAATTCAAAAAAATTAGAGTCCTAAACCAACTGAAACTCCTGGCTAGAGTCCTAAAATTTTGAAACTCTTAAATTTTGGTTTTTGAAGGACAGACAAAGAAATTTTGAAAGATCTTCTCAGAGATTAGTAAAAATGAAAAAAAAAAGATAAAATTGGGGTTAGAGTCCTAATCAACTCGAACTCTGGAACAGAGTCTTGAAATTTTAAAACTCTTAGAATTTAATCTGTTTTCAAAAAACAAGTGAAATAAAAGTAAAAAGAGAAAATCAGAGTAGAGTTCTGGACCGATTAAAACTCTGGGGCAGAGTCCTAAAATTTTGAAACTCTAAAATAAAGTCCTAAAATTTTGAAATTCGCTTTTTGAAAGGTAAATAAAAAAGTTTTTGAAATTTTTTCTAAAAAATAAAGTCAAGGCTAGGGTCTTAATCCAACTGAAACTCTGTAACAGAGTCCTGATTCGACTAAAACTCTAAAATTTTGACAATGATTTTGAAAGATTTTCTTAAAAATAGGTAAAAATAAAAGTGAAAGATAGAGTCTTAATCCGTCTGAAACTCTGAGATAGAGTCCTAGTCCTACTAAAACTCTGAGATTTTGGCCAAAATAAAAGATTTTGAAAGATTTTCTTTAAAATAGGTAAAAATAAAAGTGAATAATAGAGTCCTAATCCGACTGAAACTCTGTGATAGAGTCCTAGTCTTACTAAAACTCTAAGATTTTGGCCAAAATGAAAGAAATTGACAAGGGATAAGGCTTCTTCTGGTTTAAAACCGAAATGAAATTTTGAAAAGGGTTTAAAAGGTAAAAAGACAAAGTCCTGGATCAACTAAAACTCTGAAATTTGAGAAGTTTGGATGAAAGAATCCAGAAGTGACACCACCTAGATGGGTCTCATCTGAGAATTGAGATCAATTAAAATTTGAGTTTAAAACAAATCCAAATCGCTTTCTAGAGAAAATATTTTGAAATAAAAGAATATAAGATCCTGGGGGTTGGTAAATGACAAATATTGATCTAAAACTCAAGTTTTTTAAATTGATTTCAAAAGAAAAGTTTTAAAATCGAATCCAGATTTGAAGATTTTGGAAAACCAGAGTGTTGGATCTCGAGAATGACATGAAATGATATGAAATGGTATGAAATAGTATGAAATAGTATGAAATGAGATACAAAATGTAAACCCTCGATAAGGGATTTGATATCCCGGACCCCTGGTAGAGACAAAGAATTGAACATTTCTGTTCAAAGGCAAAAATTGATGATTGAAATTGAGCCAAAATGGAGATTGCATTTTGAAATATTTGAATTTAGGACGAAATTCAGGCTCTGAATAGCCCTAGCTCAGATGTCAACCAACAGGTTTCCTGAAGGATTTAGAGAACGGGCCCCAATGACAAAAGGAAAGGATTTGTGAGCGAAGGTGGAAAATTTGGGGTGTTTATATAAGCTCACCACTGTCATAAGCAAGATATCAATTTATGTTAGTCAGCGCATACATTTACTATGATTTATTCAAGATGCATATAACAACGGATACCGATAAGGTTAAGCAAGTCAAAGAAACAATTGAATGAATCACAGTATAAAAGCAATATGATTTGTTATTTGCTTATACTATGCATCAAGTTGTTATTTACCATGTTAATAAAAGAAACAATTTATCGTATATGTGTGTTGACGATAGCGATTCACGTGACAGTGATTTAATTATATCTACGATGTTGTAAAGCGATTTCAATAGAAATCGCTAAATAAGGAGCAATTTGAATACGAAAATCGCCACCGCAAGCGTGCAACAATGTATTTTCGCACGCACATGTTTTAAAATTCTTTCTACAAATATCTTACAAATCGATATAATATCGCATAATATATTATAAATCGATACAAAATTCGGCATAATAGCTTACAAATCGATACTACAAAACGTATATTACAAATCGATATACATATCGCAAAATATATTACAAATCGATACGAAAATTCAGCATAATAACTTACAAATCAAAATTAACAAACAAAACAATATCTCACAAATCGGTATTATGTTACTACAACCGCGATTTATGATACATTACATATACTAAGTGAATGGACAATACCGGGTGGGGTAGAGGCCCTTCCTTGCATCTGTAACCAAGCATTCTTGTCAACAGGTCCCAACGTTTTACAAATATCTTTAATTTTTCAATTGTCGAAAAGACAAGATCCACCTGCAATAATAAAACAATGCCTAAATGGCACTCACGATAATATACGTTCTTCAACAATAGCATGATGACATGGAAAGGTACTCATGACGCCTTAATGGCATTTGTTGAAATGTTTGTGCATCATTGTTTTTTTCATACTGCCTAGTGAAAACGAAAAAGAAGAGAAGACTGTAAAAAGAGATGGTCGACAAATGCCCCTATGACGCCCACCAATGATCAAACCAATCGATCGATTTATAGTTATCTCCATGAGGTAGGAACAAACCCGAGAATGTCTTGTAACACAAGGCAGGAACAAGAAGGCGACAATGTGTTGTAACACAAGCTAAAAATTAAGGCGGGAACCTAGACTCAAGACGACGACAAAAGGTGCTCCGACGACAGCAGACGACGGTAAAGGGTTTGTCATCAAAGGGAGATCCTGCTACAGCATATGGTGGATTGTCAAAGGGTGATCCGCTGGCAGCATAGGAATTTACTGCTTAGGGCAAAAATAGAATGTTTGGACTTTTTGAAGAGTTAAGATCATCCTCCCTTTTCTGGATGAAGAACATTTTTGTCCTTTTATCGAATTGTCGTTTCATGACGAGAATGGCGAAAAAGGGTACTTAAGTCTTTGCAAGCACAACGGACTCTGATGCTAAGTGATGCTGACACACACGGAGATACAAGCCCCACGTGCTTATATACGTGGTGCTCATTTGGAACCCCAAACACGCATTGTAGCAAACAGTACATCTTCGGGGGAGAACACACAACACCCTCTCGATTTAAATAGAATTTATGGGACAATGGTTGGGGTGTCAGCTTGATGATTTGAATTCAATTGGATCCAACCTTGATCCAAACCTCCATCTCTTCCTTAAAAAGGGGAGTGATTAAGAGGGAGTTGTTCAAGAGATTGTGTTGGGTCCATTGGGATATATATATATATATATATATATATTAGGTGTTTTGATTCAGATTCAGTTGGGTCTATTTGCATTTGGATCCGAATGGATCCAAAATTCTTATTCTCTTATGTTAGATCTACCTTGGGTCTTGTTTGAATTTTGGATCCAAACACAAGCATTTATATATATATATACACATACGTTTTCACATGTTTTGAGAATTGATCTATCTTTCTAAATCAAATTCTTAATTTATGATGTTTATCAATATAGATCCATATTTGGATCCAAATTATTTTCTGTGATTAGATCTTTATTTTTTAATTGATACAATCTCATGTCTTATAAGTTTTGAGTATTCCAAATCTCTTTAGAGATCTGGCTCTGCATTATTCTGAACCCGAACCAGATCCATTAAATGGATTTGAGACCTTGTTATAAGTTTTATAAGCTCAGATTCATATTGGATCCGCACATAGTAAACCCAAAGATTAAGTGATGAGTATCAAAAGTACCCTCAAAATTGAATTTCATGGATGTCGATCTATGTGGATTTTCTACCAAGATCCAACTCTAAAAGTGTCTGAAAAACTAGTATAAGTTAAATAACTTGATAAATGTTCGAAAGTTCATCAATTAATAAATATTAATGAATTTATTATAAAATACCAAGAATAATCCCTTATTGTTAAAAAAAAAATCTAAAAAATTCATGAGCTTTACATTAAAACCATAGGTTCAAGCTTTATCGACTCAATATGACCACAAATGTGTTGTCGATGGTTTGTTTTCTAAAGATCAAACCTTGGATCATTTATATATCAATCCAAAAATATGATTTTTTGAACTATGAAATTTTAATGCATTGTAGACCATCAATTTATGAAGCCCTTGGGAAAACAGATTATGTGTTGCAATCATATGATTCAAAATTCTTGCCAAACAAAACGTGTAGATCCCATCCATAGAGTTTAATCTATAAAAGAAATATAAAAACTATGATCTCCAGCTCAATAGTTCCCTATAGTTTCCTGCCTTCAATAGCACCAAATATTAGTCTTTTACAAAATTTGGTATTAAAAGGTTTCTAATATCTTAAAAATCATGTTTCAAATATTCGGGCCTTTTACAAAATTTGAGATTAAAAGGTTTTTAAAATTTTATAATATCTTAAAAATATATGTCAATTGATTCTTGTTTGGGGTTGTATTGTGGAATCAAATTCAATGAAATTTCTTGGTCTCTACTATCTCAAAAAAATAAAATCATCATTTCTTTACATTGCTTACCCATCATTTATTTTTTACATTATTTATGTAATAAAATCACTTTTCATTTTCCAATTTATTATGGTGTCTTCCGCTTTTCATTTTGAAGTAATAAACATTAACATCTTGAAAATTAAAAAAAAAAAAGGAATGTTTTGCAGGACACCACGCATTCCCCCATGTTACTGCACTACCATAATTGCTTGGTGAATGCCTTAAATTAATCTTAGTGAGACAAGTTCTACCAAATGCTTATGATGAGCTTTCCAAAAGTACTATGGTGGCAAACTTCTTTTGCAGATTTTCTTTATTTAGTTTTAATATTAAAAAAATGCTAGCCTATCAATCACGTGGTAACAGTGTCTAGGCAGAAGACTTCAAGCGGGTTTTGATCCATGATTCGAGGGATATCAGTTCCTCCGTACTAATGGAATGGCCAAGATCAGGATAGGCCTAAGAAAACAAAATCAAGAACAATTTTAGCCGTGAGTGGCACAATTAAATTATTGAGGAGATTTGAAAAGCAACGTACCTTGAACTCACAGCTACCGATGCCAGCGGCTTGTAAAAATAGTGGACCAGCCTGACCAGCTTCAAAAACCACTGTTTTGTCAGTCATCCCATGAGACCAGAGCAGAGGTGTCTGCACGTATTATGGTTCAACATTAGAATGTCATGACAAATCACTTCGCGAGCAAAACTTCTGAAGTAAACCGGACAGCACAAAAGGTCAAAATGTTTTGTGCCTGCATCCTACAACATGAAAGATTCAGTATACAGTAATTTAGTGTCAAAGGCATAGATTTAATTAAAAGAAAAGGGAAAAATCCATTTAGAGGTCAACTTTTTGTCCCTATCTTGAAAAATTATTCTGAATTCCTTGATATGGACTTCTGGTTTTATGTAAACTGACAAACAAAGACCTATCTATAATTACAATAATAGCATTTATAATCAAATCCTCAAAATGTTCACTCTTCTCTCCTGAGGATAAACAAGCATTTTTTAATTCCAAAGGACAATATGGGAAATGAAAAAAATCATGCTTCTTGAGATGATGTATGTTAAACTGGGGTCTCTATTTGACAGCTTCCAGGAAACCAGCGGCCCATATCGGAAATTTCAGAAAAGTGGGGCCCTTTTCTGAAATCTGAGGCCAAAGCTTGGTCCTTAAATGGAATTTTGCCTAAATGAAAAAAACATTTATTTTTCTTGAACGGAGAGCTTAACAACTCTGGTTGGTTGAGTTACCTCCATTCCCACCCACTGGTTAAGCTCTTATAGATGGATCGGCAAGCAGTCTTTATTTCATATATAGTGATCGGTTCCAAGGGAAAGAATGGTTTTGATTTCTCAATTATTTCATTTTTTTATTCTTTTTCACTAATCTGACCTTACAGATGTGATCTGCATGGTTTGTTTAGTAGGAATTGACTTTTGGATCATCCTTGAGCAGGTTTTTATAAGGTCTCAAAAATCAATCACACAAAATTTTCATAAATTTTAAAGCTCATAAAATTTTATTTTTTATCAAAAAAATATGATCCAAAAAATGAATTCTTTGGCAAATAAAACATGAATGCATATGTGAGGTTTGGTTCGCAAAACATGACTTAGAACATTGAAAATCAGCACTATCCACACTGCATGGATAGTAGCAAGGACTCTCTCTCTCTCTCTCTCTCTCTCTCTCTCTCTATATATATATATATATATATATATATATATATATATATATATAGGTATAGGTATAAGAAAATATTTGCTATTAATGAAGGTAAGGAACTAATGAGTTAGAAATCATTAGTGTAAGTTGCATCAACTTCATCTAACCACAGATGTGTTCAGCATGGTTTGTTTGCTAAAGATCCGGCCTTAGATCATTCTTTTCTGATATAAAAATGTGATCTTTTGAGTTATGAAATTTTGGCACATTGTGAGCCGTTGATTTTTGGACCCCTTTAAAAACCTAATTGTTATAATTACATGACTGGAAACAAGTTTCCTACTACATAACCATGTAGATCACATCTGCACCACCTAGGATTATGGGTCAAGGCGGTAGGGTCCTGTTTTTTTACCTAGGTTATCCAAGCCTAAGCCATAGGTACATAGTTGTCATGTTTTTATAAATTTTTTGCCTCTTTTCTTTCCTTTTTTCTTTTTCTTCTTCCTCTCGCCCCAAAATCTCTTTTTTTATTCTCTCATTTTCTTCTTTTGTTTTTCTTTTTTACCTTATTTTTTTCTTCTTCTTCCGTTCACCCCTCCGCTTAGTTGTCAAAGGCGGAGCCTAGGTGCCACCTAGGCAGCCTAGCCGAGGTAGTCTCTTGGCCTGATGCGCAGTTACACACACATATATGTTTTTTGTGTAATTGTATATAATTATATATATTAACATATCATAAACATATATTATAAATTTTCAATATTATGTGTTTATATTATATATAATTGTATATATATACATATCTGTGTACTTAATTCATATATAATCTATAAGCGTATGAGGTTATCTATTTGACCGTTTTTATGTAAATAATTGCTTTACAATGTTCAACATATTATTTGTTTATTGCTTATTGTTGATTGATTTTATGTTGTATACATGTTTGTTATTAATTTTAGTAGTTTGTTTACATATTTTGTATGTTTTTTTTAAATTTTTTATTTGGGGTAACGCCTAGGCCTCGCCTAGTCTTTTTAGGGGCTCGCCACCTAGGCTCTGCCTAGAATCTTTGACAACCAAGTTAGTAAGAATCAACTTTTGAATCATTTGATTAATGAATGGGCTTTTATAAGGATCAAAAAATCAATGGCTCAAAATTTTTATAATTTAAAGCTCATATCATATTTTTTGGTCAAAAGAATCATGATTCAATAGTCTGATTGCTAGCAAATAGATCATGTTGAACACATTTGCGGGGTATGATTTATCAAACATGGCTTGGAACATTGAAAATCAGCACCGCTCACACCATATGGACAGCTAGGAGGAACCAACTATATATATATATATATATATATATAGAGAGAGAGAGAGAGAGAGAGAGAGAGAGAGAGAATTGAGGTAGGTGCCGACCCCCAATTGAGCAGACAATGGGCGAACACAAGCTATAGCCATTTGTCTACCCGCTTAAAACAAAATGGAATTTTTGAACTTATACAATGCCATGTTTTAGCTATATGTTTAGTAAACCACTAATTATAACTTTAATAATTAGGTATTTTTGAGGGTTTTAAAAAGAAACAGTTGAAAAGGACATTTTCAAAAATACAATGTAATAGATCTTAAATCACTTCTGCATACTTCATTTGAATAACAAAACCAGGTTTTGAGGATAAAGTACATATATAAAAGAGCATAAAATTGATTTTAAAACACTTTATAAACCGCTTAGTGTAAACACCCCAAATTTTTCAAAATCTTTTAAAATATTCCCTTTTTGCCCCTGATATCATTTTCTGAGCAATTGAGTCACTTTTAAATCTAAATTCCAGTTCATTTCTCAAGTTTTACTGAAATTAAATTCATTTTATATGTCTGACTTGATTTCGGATCCGGATCCATTGTCCAGATCCAAATCTGAGTCTCGTTGTCCAACTTTTAAATTAAAATTACAGAAAATACCAAAAATAGTTTTTAAATAGCTCGGACAGTCCATCCGACATCCGTTTGGATCCATCACGTTGTATTTCTCGATTCGAGTTTCAAAAACTCGAATATTTTCTCAAAACCGGGGCCCAAACCCATTTTTGGAGAAATTTTCTCAAAATAGCCTTGAAAACCTTCTTTTGTAAATATTTTCTCAAAAACACAAAAAAAAATATTAGTTTAAATCCTTGTTTTTTCGTAAATTTTAGGATTTTATTCCAAAAATATCAAAAAATATAGAAAATGAAACAAAAAAAAATAAAAAAAAAATATATAGAAAAGAAACAAAAAAATCATTTTTTTTAAACACCTTTTTAAAAATCAAGTTTTTAAAACCCCCTCTTTGTAAAAACCCGAGAGTAAAGGGGGTCTCTTTTGTAAAAAGGATTTTAGGGTTTTCTTTGAAAACCCTTCATAGGAAAAGAGGGTGAGGGCGCCTTCTCCCTCTCTCGCCAAAACCCTCTCTGGCCCCCATGTGCGAAACCCCCTTTTCGAAGCCTCCATGGCCTCCATCCGCCCATCACCAGAATCTCCATCGCCCATCGCCAACAAGATCTTCCCTTCATTGTCGACCCTCCATCACCAACGGCTTGCCGCACCCCTCATCCGCCCTTCAGCCGCAACAACCTTCCTTCTCTCTTCCGCCCATCTTCAACCGATCTCTTCACGAACCTTCTTCCTCCTTCTTAAAAAGACACTCAGGAAAACCCTAAGGCCATCCGTCTTCACCACAGCATCCTCCTTCTTCCTTCTTCTCGACCGCTTCTCACCCCCGCACCCTTCTTCATGCATCATCGCTTTTCACCCCTCCATGTTCACGCATCAGTGCCTTTTCTGAACCCCAATCTTCTTCCCTCATTACCCCTCTTTCTTCTTCTTCTTCCCCTTCCCTCAGCAATCCTTCTTCTCCTCTCTCTCTCTCTAGTCCTCCTCTCCATCACCCGAAGGAAATCGCTCGATCATCCCCTGCAACAATCGAGTAAGCAAATCTCTCTCATTCTTTAATAGCAGAAGATTTCCGCCGTAGGAGAGGAGAACCTTACTCCTTCATTCAGAGTCTCTAGAACACCTCTGTAAGTTTTTTCCCCTCTCGTTTCTATCTGAAACTTTGATTTTCTTGTTGATCGTCTCATTATCGCACCAAGGATGGGGTTTGAATAGCTCATAGCTATTTCGACCCATCCCTGTGCTACAACAAACAGAGTATACATTCCTACATTTTTTATTTTCCTTTTTACAATTTATTTCTGAATTTCTTATTTCTAATATCTGTTTACGCCATCGTATGTTAGGTCCAATAATGTCTTCATCGATTTCTTTTTTTTTTTTGTTTCTGTTGTTTTTGTTCGTTTGTTTTGTTTCTCCCCTTTTATCTGTAACGCATTTCATCGATAAGTTCTTACTTGCATTCAGATTCATAGTATTATGTTTCATTTCATTCACTTTCTTTTCTTTTTTATTTGATCCAACGAGCCCTCTGTTGAGCTCATGCTAGCCGATTTCCTGTTTCAATAGGGTTAAATGGAATTTTGTTTATCGGGTTGGGGTTTATGTAAGATTGTCTTTGTTTATTTCCAATATTTTGTTTGAATCCATTTCTCTTCGCTCTTCTGAAATTTGGTTCATCATCAACTGCATGATCGCATATGTAATTCTAGTTGTTTCTATATTTCGGTTCAATTTAGAACCATCGTCTTCCATACATATATTCCCCATTACATGATCTTTTACAAATGGCTTTATTCCCTCTTTTGAGAAATTGGGTGAGTGTGGTACCCATTTTGCCAGAGTTGTGGTGAACATTAAGTTCCCAAGATGATCCACTGTGAGAGATTAGTGAGCTATTGGTTGGGATCTTTAAGCATCCCTCGATCAATGGATCTACCTTGTTGAACATTCAACATGGGTAATTCCATGGCTTTTATGGGGGGGGGGGGGGGGGGGAATCAATTCCAAGCCAGCATATCCGTTGCGAAATGAGTTCAGATCGACAGATCTACCAAGAATCCCAGCTCCAACCAGCGGATCTGTACTGTAACTATAAGACTTAGGTAGTTGCTGAAATATGCTTTGTGCCCGGATCTGTCGAGAAAGAGTTTTCTGGGTCATTTATAGGTGCCTGGTTCTATTTCACTGGAAGTTGAACCTCTCACTCTCCAGTGAGTAAACTTGACAGAACAGAAACCTTCTGTAGCTGCCAGCCTGAGGAATGGTACAAGGTCTTCTTTGAGTCCCCTGCGAAATAAAGTGAAGACTAAGGGGGGTCACTGTTGGAAGTTCAGAAGGCCAAGCATCTCTGAGTTCCAATATTGAACAAAAGAAGATTAGTGGCGATGTCCTAAGTAACATAAATGATAGTATGGTAATTAACCAGAATATTTTGACTATTGAGCATGGAATGCCTGTTGTTCTAGCTATTCAAGCCTCTGAAGAAAGCAAAGAGCTCAAAAGCAGGTCATATGATGAAGATACTATAGATGAGAAGGTTAAGGTGGTCTCCGAGTATGCAGTGATTCGCGCACCACCTCCCAAGGTGGTGATGGATGATATTGACACGAAAGGAGATCCAATCAAGCAGGTTGCAGTAGATTGTGTTGTAGAAGAGATGACGTCAAAGTTCCCAACAGTCACTCTCAATGAAGAACCATATCAAGCACCCCTGTAATGTCGATTTGTTGATAGCGAAATCGATCTACAGATATGTGATAACAACGGAATGGTAGATTCTAACATATCTTTCGTTTCTTTTTCTCCTTTTGCATTTTTGTGATTTTGTTTGTATTGCATCCCAATCTATAGCTAATTTTACGTTTGATTATCACAATTTCTTGTTTGCATCAGAGTTCTGATTTTGTTTTGATAATCTGCTTACATTATCTGTTTTGTTTCTCTGACGATTGTAATCTTGATTTCTGATTTGGATGGCGTCCGAGCTTGTGGATAATGGCATTGGAGGTGTTGCGGATCTCAAGCAACTCTATAAGGACAAGTTCTTTGGAGAATCTAGTCAGAAGATGGTTGAATATTTACAGAGCTCTGTAGGGATCATTCACAGAAACCACGCTGAAAGCATAATTTCCTTATAAAAGGGAGTGTTGATGAAGAGTTAAAAGAGACAAATTCAAATACCAACAAGAAATCTGCACAGAATAAGAGATTAACATTTTGTGTCGAGGGAAAGAAACATAAGTGTTGGGAAGACTACATTCCTTCAAAGGATAGCCATTGAAACACTTGAATGGTGTGATCTTGTGGAAGTGGTTCCGGAGCCTATTTCAAAGTGGCGGGATGTTGGACCTGATCACTTCAATATTTTGGATGCATTCTATGCAGAACCCCAGAGGCTTATCCCTGATGGTTTTATATATCTGAGAGTTAGTCCTGACGACTGCCATAAGCGAATGATGCTGAGGAAAAGGACAAAAGAAGGTGGTGTATCACTGGATTATCTGCATGACTTGCATGAAAGGCACGAGAGCTGGTTGTTCCCTTTTCAGAGTGGAAATCATGGGGTGCTATCAGTTAGTCAATTGTCACTCCATATGGATAGCTCCTTGCATCCTGATATAAGAGATCGTGTATTTTATTTGGAAGGAGGCCATATGCATGCTAGCATTCAAAAGGTGCCGGCTTTGGTTCTAGACTGTAAACCCAATATTGATTTCAGCATAGATATTGAAGCAAAGCAAAAATATGCTCGCCAAGTTGCTGAATTTTTCGAACTTGTCAAGAAGAAGAAAGAGGTGCCCTCCCCTAAATCTGGTGAAGATAAAAAAAACTTGTAACCAGCAGATTCTCCTACCTCATAATGGAGATTTCTGGACTCCAGATAAGAATCTTTTCCAGTCTTCGACACTGAAATCGTTTGATTTCAGGCAGGCAATGTCATTCCTGTCCAGTTAGTTGCACGCATGCCTTGTTCGATTTTCTAGTTTTGTCTGTGTTTTGCTGTTGAAAATGTTTTTGTGGCCATATACAACACAATCCAGCTTCACCCTCTCACATTCTCCATTACAATCCACGCCATTCACCTCATTGCATTCTTCACAATCATCTTCTCCTTCTTCTTCCCTTTTGCATCTTCTACATCTCTCGGGTGTTTTCCCTTGCAAGCAACTAAAAAAAAAATCAAAGGTATCTACAGGTAAGTAACCATTGTCCCCTTTTTTTTTTCTACAAACATTTCTTTTACCTTCAACATCTCTCCATATGATTTCTCTAGTTTCTTCACTTCTTTTCTCCGATTGTAAAGCCAAATGGATAGAATCGACCCGCATGATAGCAGAACCGACCCATCCATGGCGACAGCACCGGGATCATTTTGTTCCAACATTGTTTCTTGGCTTTGTTTTGTCTTCCCTTTCGTTCTTGTCTTTTGTTTGCAATTTATCTTGGGTTTCTTCAGTTTATATGAATCTAAATGAGTATTTAATAATCTGATGGTCTCTTGTATCTTATTTGAATCTATCTTTGTTCATGCTTCCCTCTGCTAATCTGTTTTGGTCATTTCTTTTACTTTTATTTGATCTTTATTCGATGTTTTCCTTCTGCCTTTTGTTTAAATGTTTTGTGGAATACCTTTGTTCCTCGTCTTTGCATTTCATGGTCTATTGGATTTCCCCATTTAATCATCCTTTGCTTCATTGCGTTTTGTGGTGCTTTCTCTCACTTAGTTTATTACATTGTTTCATTTGAATTTCTGGTTACCCTAGTAGTTTATTTGTATCATCAAGCTGATCAACACCATTCATACCGATCACTTCCTGGTGGGTGTTAAATCTTCACCTGTAAACAGAGAAATCAGAAGCCAGGTGAGATTATCTGAAATAAATCAAGGTCGTACTAGTGTGTCAATAAAGATCTTGGCTAAAGTTTTTAGATAAATAAGTTATAATGTGGAGTATCTGTCCTATCGATAAAACACCCTTGTAATATCCCCTGTGCTTCTTATGTGCTTTAGCATTAGGTTCACATCATCAACCTCACGCATGTTCTACTTGCTATTTTTTAACATCTCACATCGCGGCATAGAATTCGTTGAGTTCAAGAGTTCAGCGAGAGGAAATCAAGGGTGCAGAGAGAGAGAGAGAGAGAATGGGAGAACAGAGGGGAAGGAGGTTTCGAGAAACCTCCCCCCTTGTCGCTGCGTGCTTTTATAAGCACGCAGTCAGCTAACACCTAACGGATCCAGGTCGAGTCTGGGTCCGGATCCGGCCAAGGTCCAAATAATTTTTTATTATTATTTTGTGGGTTTTACATCCTACCCTCCTTAAAACAATTTCATCCGCGAAATTTCTATTATATTCATTGATCAAAATACAAGTCAGGGTACTTAGAAAATCCATCACGAAACCCAGTTGTTCTGACCATTCGTCAGCAAAATCTTCGTTTGAGTTTCTTACCATCCTTGAAGTAAAGGGATAACAAAAATCAGAAATTTCAGGAAGCTCGAGATAGAAGTCAAAAACATTCGTACTATTCATGTGTAACATGAGTAGTTTACAAAAACCCTGTAATGTTGGTACATAAGCAGAACGTGTCAAGCCACTTAGCTTAACAATGCAAAATACAGCTACAAAACAAGAGAAATTGTATACTTACAGCGCGATGCAGATGCTCAATGGTCAAGAATCCTTGCTTCCCTTAGCTCTGATACCAATCTGTAACGTCCCAAAATTTAAAACTTGCGAACCTTTCAGAAAACAGGCAAGAGACTAGAAAAAAATCTTTTTCCTTTCAGAGTTTGTTTATGTAATCAGCGGAAGATAATTCTTTTGTTGAATTTAGAAAGGCAAGGTGACAACTTTGGGCACGTTAGCTAAAAGAACAAAAACTCACTACACATGTTACTTGCAAAACACTTGGAAAAGCCACTTTCATTTAAAGAAGTTTTCAAATAGTACAAAATTCGGATATCCAAAGGAAAATCCGTAACAAAAGTCAAAAACGTCCAGGATGCGAGCTAAGAGCAGGAAAAGAAAATCTTAAAGTCATCGCGCCATCGCCTGTGGTGTACTTAATCATCACTTGTACCCATAGAATGGGTTAGTTTCACGAAAAACTAGTAGGTGCACAAGAAAGGCTAAAGAAAACTGAATTAAGAACATTTAATTCAGCATGCTAAGCAGTTTAAAGCAGATCAGCAGTTAAACAGGTAAGTAGTTCAAAGCAGGTAAGCAGTTCAAAACTTAATTAAACAAAACATATGTGTGATTAAACTTGTCTTCGCAAGAGTTTATACAGGGCCATAAAAAGGGTTTAGCAGAAGACTATAAGAATCCTATCTTCTACTTAATTCGACACGGATGAAGAGATACAATGAGACATTGCTCTAGCTTGTTTTCGTTTCTTGAACGGGGTCTCTGTATTTAATCATTATCAGGTCATCGTTTGTCACTCTCACTATTTCTAACAAACTCTTTGTCCTGAACAACCTTAATTTATTTCAATCTCTCAAGGCCTTACGCGGCCATCTGTCACCTGTTATGACTCGCTTAAGGCGTCATACTTTCTCAGAAAAACCCACCCTTCCATAGAAGGTCCAAAACATGATCTAAAATCAATAAAGATCTGATTCTCACATCTGGGTACAACATATAATCATGCTAAAACAGAAAGTCAAATCTATAGATTCATAACTGGCTATTTCAATCAATCTCAAAAGATCATCACAGCTCACCATAACTTTTTATGGTAATCAAAATTCACAAGTTTCACGTCGGATCGCCTGGTCTAGAAAATGTACGGCCTCACAAGGAATTACCGCCCTACATGGTATACCTGGTCTTGGACAATACACTTCCTCACAGGATTTCACCGTCTTTGCGGTTACCCGCTCTTGGACAGTGTACTTCCTCACAGAGATTCTACCGCTCTAACCGATTACCAGATCTTGATCATACATACCTTCACAAAAAATCCTTTGGGAACCCGGTCCTCAACAAATGTCATATTCAATAAAATTTATTATGATACACGCATCAACACAAATGACCGCTCTCAGGGTCGATAGCCACTATTATAATTAATAAGATCAACATCGGATCACCTGGTCTGAGAAATGTACAACCTCACAAGAAATTACCGCCCTAGATGGTATACCTGGTCTTGGACCATACACTTCCTCATAGAAGTTTGCCGTCTTTGCGGCTACCCGCTCTTGGACAGTGTACATCCTCACAGAGATCTATTACTCTAACTGGGTCACCTAATCTTGATCATACACACCCTCGCAGATAATCCCTTGGAGATCAGGTCCTCAACAGATACCATACTCAGTGATACATGCATCAATACAATCGACTGCTCTGAACAATTGACCACTCTTAGGGTCAGTAGCCACCAATATAGGAACAAACATGTATATCAACAATATGCATCGTATCACTTCACATGGTAAAAACAAATCACAAGATCACACATTCCTCCAATAAGGTTCCATGAACCATGAACATTTATCGCATGCTTTCAACATTTCCTATCACGTGGCATTTTAATCACATCATATAAAAGCATATTACACCACGCATCGCATCATTGCCACAAGGAACATTGCATTCCTCAAATAGGACCTCAAAGCATGAGAAATCAAAACATGAGTTCTATACATATGAGAACACACACATAATATATTATGAATCAACTAAACTTCAACATACGTAACTCCTACGTAGTTCAATAAATTTACATAAGATTCAATTTATATGTGCAAATATTCATATCATTGCATCATCATATGCATTCACAATTCTAATCTCAAAGCACATCGCATTCGACCTTTCTAGCGTGTAACTCACGCACATATCTTCAAGACATTTTAATCAAATATTCATGATACATATCAATCATGTTATACAGGTATGATGTATTCACACAAACAATCATAATGCAATCTTCTGCAATACAACTATATAGGAGTGACGTATCATTCAAAAACTAACTGTTTGTAGTCGTGAGGTGTCATTCACCTAAATGGTCTAACTAATCATTTGTCAGCATGATATGTCATCCACCTAATAAGTCAGAACTAATCATTTATAGGCGTGACATGTCATTTACCTGCATAAGCATCATAATCATAAGAAACTCAGAGCCACCAAAGTCATACGTAATTTCATCGATAAGCTTTTACTTGACAAAAAATACGTACCCAAAACACACGAAAGTCTTGTAGACGATGGCCTGAACCCTAGAAATAGAGAAGAGAGAGAGAGAAGAGAGAGAGAGAGAAGAGAGAAAGAGAGAGAAGAGAGAGAGACGGCTGCAAAGAAAAAACTCAGAACTCATAATACGATTAGGGCCTCTCTCTATGTTAAATAGAGAGAGGCTTAAAGACCTAATTACAATACTGCCCCATTATAAAGAACTAAATTACAAAAAGCACCTTAATGAAAGATAACTCTACTTAAAACCACCTATTCTCAACACTCCCCCTCAAGCTGGAGCATAGATATCGATCATGCTCAGCTTGTCATAACATTTTGAAAAATTTGGTCTGGCAAGAGGTTTTGTGAACATATCTGCAACTTGGTCTTCCGACTTTAGATATTGGGTAGTGATATGACCCGCTTGAACCATATCCCTTACATAGTGGCAATCAACCTCAATGTGCTTTGTTCTCTCATGAAATACAGGATTGTTCGCTATATATGTTGCAGCTTTGTTATCGCACATCATGGTCATGGGAGAAGAAACCTTCACCTGGAGATCAAGAAGCACAGTACGAACCCACATCAATTCAGCAGCTGTTTGGGCCATAGCCCGATATTCTGATTCTGCACTAGACCTCAAAACCACATTTTGCTTCTTACTTCTCCAAGAGATTAAGTTGTCTCCCAGGAACACACAAAATCCTGTGGTAGATTTTCTATCTACTACAGATCCTGCATAGTCAGCATCAGAATAGGCCACTATATCCAGAGGTCCACCTTTCTTGAACAATAACCCCTTTCCAGGAGAAGATTTTAGATATCTGAGAATCATAATAGCTGCATTCCAGTGTACCTCAGTAGGTTTGTCCATAAACTGACTGACTTTACTCACAGCTAAAGCAATATCTGGCCTGGTCACAGTTACATACAGTAGTTTCCCAACTAGGGAGCGATAGCTTTTGCTATCAACCAGTTTTGACCCTTCTTCAAACAACTGAACTTTATGGTCCATGGGAATATTTGCTGGTTTAGCTCCCAACATTCCTGTTTCCTTTAATAAGTCAAGAACATACTTTCGTTGAGACAAAACCATCCCTTCACGGCTCCTGGCAACTTCTATACCCAGAAAATACCTGAGTGAACCAAGGTCTTTTGTAACAAAGTATTTGTGAAGATGAGCATTTGTGGCTTCAATAGCTTTCACATCATCACCTGTAAGAATGATGTCATCCACATATACCACCATAACAACTATGCCAGAGCTAGTTTTCTTTATGAATAGTGTATGATCTGCTGCTGACCTATTAAAGCCAAAACCTGACATTACTTCAAACAACTTCTGAAACCATGCACGAGGACTTTGTTTCAAGCCATAAATTGCCTTTTTTAATCTACACACCTTCTGACACTCCCCCTCAACCTCGAATCCTGGAGGTTGTTGCATGTAAACAGTTTCAGATAGGTCCCCATATAGAAATGCATTTTTCACATCTAATTGAGACAGGCTCCAACCATGCTGCACAGCTACTGAGAGAACAAGACGAATGGTACCCATTCGTGCAACAGGAGAAAAAGTTTCAAAGAAATCAATACCATATGTCTGAGTATACCCTTTGGCTACTAATCTGGCCTTGTACCGTTCAATGGAACCATCAGATTTGTACTTTATCGTATATACCCATTTGCATCCAACAATGTCAGCATCTGCAGGGGAATCAACTAGGTCCCAAGTATGCTGAGATAGTAAGGCATCCATTTCTTCTTGCATAGCCCTCTTCCAGTGAGTATGAATCTCGGCCTGCTGATAGTTCCGAGGAATAACTTCAGCAGATAAAGCTGAAATAAAAGATTTCATCTGATTTCCAATTCGGGCTTCAGAGACAAAACGAGACATGGGATATAAAGTACATTGTCGTGTCCCCTTTCGTAGAGCAATCGGCCTGTTATCATCATCATGAAGATCATTATTGTCAGTAGACCTTACCTCAGGGGAAGAAGATGGAGGCACTTGAGGAGGTGGATCTCTACGCACATATACCAATGGAGGATTATGAAATCTGGAAGAGGATGAAGTGTGGTTCGGGAATGAGGGCACGGATTCCAAGGGAAAAGGGGGTATAGGTAATGGGCAAGACTCAGCTGGATCAACCTGCAGCGGGGAACCAGTATTAGAGTAATATGGAGTGGATTCCAAGAAAGACACATCCGTACTGACATACTCTCGGCGAGAAATAGGATCATAACATCGATATCCCTTTTGATTTTTGGGATAACCTATAAATATGCACTTTGTAGCTTGAGCAGCTAATTTATCACGGTCAGGGCCAAGTTTGTGTACAAAGCAAACACATCCAAACACTTTGGGCGAGAGGGAGAAAAGAGGGGTATTGGGTTTTAGGATATGAATTGGAATTTGATCACCCACAGAAGAGGAAGGCATGCGGTTGATCAGATAGCAAGCAGTTGTAATTGCATCTCCCCAGTATAACGCAGGAACATTTGATTGGATCATAATGGTCCTGGCAATATCAAGTAGGTGACGATGTTTTCGCTCAGCCACCCCATTTTGTTGAGATGAATAGGCACAGGAAGTTTGGGGTTGGATGCCACTATCATGGTAAAATTGTAACAGACTTTTTGATTTAAACTCGAGAGCATTATCAGTGCGAACAATCTTGACACTCGATTCAAACTGAGTCTTTATTTCAAGAATTAAAGATTTGATAATATTTGGAACATCAGATCGTTCCTTTATTAAAAACACCCATGATAACTTAGAGAAATCATCAACAATAACTAGATAGTATCGACACTGAGTCCTAGTAGGAATCTTACTAGGACCCCATACATCTGCATGAAGAAGTTCAAAGACTTTATTACTAGACTGACTCTGACTCGAAGGGAACGAACTTCGATGATGCTTGCCCAGCTGACATGCTTCACACTGAAATGATGTGGTGGAGGGAATCTGAGGAAAGACCGAACGAAGCTTTGACAATGAAGGATGACCAAGACGACGATGCCACTGAACAGGACTAAATGAATGGTCCACTGCTGCATGCACAGTACCCATTGGATGATGTAAGTAGTAGATTCCATTTTCTTCATAGCCGCCACCAATCTTCTTCCCCGTCAGCAAATCCTGAAAATGACAACCCATTGGATCAAATATTACTCTACAGTTTTGTTCTTTTACAAGACAACTCACAGAAAGTAAACTCTGAGGAAATTTTGGGGCATGAAGAGCATTTTTTAACTGTAATGAGGAGGATATAGAAATATTTCCCTGACCAACAACCGGGGAGGTACTCCCATCGGCTAATGAGACTCCAAGCTGAGCCTTAATATCCTTCAGATCTGAAAAAACAAGTGAATTTCCACACAAATGCCTGGATGCACCAGAATCAATAATCCACTTACTGTCAGTCGGATGAAGAAGATTTCCGGTTGAATAGGCAACACCAGCAACAGGAGAGGTAGAGCTCAAAGGACGAAGAGCTATCAGCTCATCATATTCAGCACGACTGAGGGTTATACTACTTTCACTTGCAGAAATATTGTCTTGTGCCTTTGTTGCCTCGAGAGAAGTAGTATTAGCCCTAGGAGTATATGACTTTGATGAAGATGAGGTTGGTCGGCCATGCTTATCCCAGCAACGATCTTCTAAATGTCCAGATTTTCCACAGAATGTACATTGAAGCTTTCCTCTGCCTCACACACCTCGGCCGCGACCTCGTCCTCTGATGTTCTGAAGATTTCCACGTCCATAACCAGATGAGACAACTAAGGCAGAAGACTGAGTCACAGGCTGAGAATGTGGAAGAGATATAGCAAGTATGCTTAGACGGTTATATGCCTCAGCAAGAGTAGGCACATCCGACCTAGTCAACATTTGGACTTTTGCAACAGAAAATTCTGAAGATAAACCTGTAAGAAACCTAGCAACCATAGTTTGTTCTTGATGATCCTTTTGTTTCGAACAACAGAGAGGTCTGTGAGCATTAAGTCTTTCAAAAGCAGCTTTTACGGAGGCATAGTACTGGGCCAAGGTTTGATCTCCCTGCTGTGAATTGTATATTTCCTGTTCGACTTGTAGGATACGACTCACATTAGTTTCTTGTGAGTATGTATCTCGAAGATTGTCCCACATCTGTTTGGCGGTATTATAATAAATTAAACCATCTGCAATATGGGGTTCGACACTATTCATAATCCATGACATGACTATGTCATTATCTTCATCCCAAGTAACATATTTTCCCACCTTTTCAGTGGGTCCATCTTCCAACAAGATATGTTTTCTATGATGTCTAGATACCGACATCATAAATGTTCTGGACCACCTGGCATAGTTGGTTTCATTTAACCTCACAGACGAGCCGTACGAAAAGGGATTGGCAAATGCCTTATATTCTCCCATCTGTTCCAATTTTGAATCACCTTTCGAAGTTTCAACCATACTGCAGGGAAAAAAAACTGAACAGTCTCCACACTATCCAAAAAAAAACCCCGCGTGTTACACCCACACGCCAACTGATATTCCAACTGGCAGTTGTTCACTTACGAACAACAATAAAAAAAAAACCCCACTACAGTAGTGAGCAGCAGCCCACAAGCAGACAGATAATTCAGCACTTCAGTGATTCACAGCTAACACGACTTCTGCATATGCAGAAAAAAATTTCATAACAGGGGCAGCTCCCCAGACATATACAGTTTGACAATACGTCATTAATTTTTCCCGAGCAACACCACTAAGAGTTGGATTGCTGGAGGGAAAAAAAAATAAGCAGGAAGTACCAGCACCAATCAAACTCCACACAGCCACGATATCACCAATCAAACTCCACACAACCACGATATCAAGATACACAAAACAAGCCCCCAACCATATGTAAAATCACCAACAGTAATCAGACTCCCAACAGCAACTATAGCAATATCTCACAACATGTTCAGTGTATATTATACCAACAGCAATCAACTCCCAACAGGTAGCCACGAAACCGAGACAGTAGGCAGTCATGAAATGATAAAAACAAGAAGCTGCGAACTCACAGCAAGCATCCACGACAAGAAGCTGCGAACTCACAGCAAGCATCCACGACCAACTGCGTGATCAGATCTGTCAACATATCCAGAAAAAAAAATTTATCGCTGACCTGATTAGGTATTTTTCCTTTTACTCATTAGATCTGTTGACAGATCTGGTGGCCTCCACGATCTGATGGCCTCCACGATCGATCGAGCCTTGATCAGACTCGATCACGCTCCCACGATCACGCTATCACGATCACGCTCGATCACACTCCCACGATCGGTACTGCTCTGATACCATGTAGACGATGGCCTGAACCCTAGAAATAGAGAAGAGAGAGAGAGAGAAGAGAGAGAGAAGAGAGAGAGACGGCTGCAAAGAAAAAACTCAGAACTCATAATACGATTAGGGTCTCTCTCTATGTTAAATAGAGAGAGGCTTAAAGACCTAATTACAATACTGCCCCATTATAAAGAACTAAATTACAAAAATCACCTTAATGAAAGATAACTCTACTTAAAACCACCTATTCTCAACAAGTCTTATGACCCATCAAGCAGTGTGAACAGACTTATGTTTCGATATTACTGGTCTGCGGGTACGCGCAGACGAATCATAGAAACTAAGCCTAATTCGGGCGTCTGTTATTCTATGTATCTTCAATAACCCGAATAGCTAGTTGAGTCCGCTCCTAAGGGGACGACTTTCAGCCAAGAGAGGATTCCACACAGGCAGTTACTTGGCAATGGATGTATCCAACTTCTGCAGAAGTCCATGGGATCTACCACCTAGGATAAAGTCTAGTAGTCCCTTCCCCTAACTCCAATGACTGGGGAGGCCGGATCATTGCCCGTGGGGTGGTTGTTAACAACCTGTCCATTGGAGTTTTTTGTATCGGTTCATTCTCTCCCTTGATAGAAACCAAAAGGCGAATGGGTGCGTTAGGAGTTGCTTTAACTAACGACCCATTCTACATGTTGTGGTCTTTCAGTCACTCGAGCATCTTGCCTGTGAAGGCGATCTCATTCTTATGTGTTTACAGCATTGTGCATTTAGCACTGTTCGAGGTCGCACGACTGTCTCATCCGATCATCACAGTACTAGTGTGCAGTGCACGACTACAAGTACTCTAGGATGAAAGAGATATAGTTCCTCAATAAGAACCTCAACAGAAGTGTTTCGCAAAGATATAATGTTTCTCAAACTTTACTTTTGACATTATTTATCTTTTGAAACAGCCAACAACTTGTGCCAACATTTGGCATGCGATTTTCTAGAATCTCATCCGCTATCGTGGTATCTACATGCCTCGCATGACTCGATACTGGCCTCGATAAACGGGATACGGGTTTCTCAACAGAACCCTCGCTAAGAAGTTCGCTCAAGCCCTAATTCGGGGTTACCTGAGATATGTCGGATAGACGAACAAAACCAGTCAATCACATCCATTCAAATACTTCGATTTGGTCAGTCTATGATGCTTTTGCGCAGCTCCCTAAATTCTCAAGTCTACTTTGTAGGACTGCTCACTTGAAAAGCCAGGATCCCTTGCTAGGGATCCCTCTCCTTAGATGAGGATGTATCGTTAAGCTCTTGACTCAACTCCAATCGCAAGAGGGAGAGCGGTAAATGCCCCTTGCATCCTTCACGAGGATGCCTTTACAGCACATGCAATGAGCAAAAACTTGAGCGCCATCTGCAATGGCAAGGCAGTAACGAAACATTTGCAAAAGCAGAAGCTTAGGCGCAAAGCGTGACGACAAAGTAAAGACTGTAAGCAGGAGTACAAACGCAAAGCCTAGGCGCAAAGCGTGACGGCAAAGGAAAGACTGAAAGCAGGAATGCGTAAGCAAAGCCTAGGCGCAAAGCACGGCGACAAACGAAAGACATGACAGAAAGTAAAGGACAAGGATCGTGAAACCGCGTCCTTGAGTTAAATGCGTACTCGTATAAATATATATATATATATATATATATATATATGTATATATTTTTATTTAATTATCCTTTTTAGTTAATTGAACTCAATTCAATTGTCCAAGTTCTCTGTTCAATCTTCTCCTACCATGGGGAGTTGCGAGATACCTGGCGTCTGCGGGTGTAAGCGATTGAAGGCTCGGGTTGCGGAACATGAGCGGGATCCATCGTACGAGCTGCAAAAGTGAGACATCAACATGTTATATCAATCAGAAAGGTAGAGAGGACAGGGGCGTTGCCGTTGTCCTGACGTGAAAGAAGCAGAGGTAGGGGCATCGTGCCCCTGCGAACCTGCTGAACGCGAAAAACGGGGAGGCATGGGGGTTGCACCCCTGCGTAACGATGGTTCATACAGAGGCAGGGGTTGCGCCCCTGCCTTCCAAAAAATCGGACAGAGGCAAGAGCTGCACCCCTGCCTTCCGAAAGCGAGAGTAGGCAAGGGTTGTGCCCCTGCCTGACAACGTGAAAGAGAGGTAGGGGTAACGCCCCTGCCTAATAAAAACAAGGGAGGCAGGGGGCTTCACCCCTGCCTACCAAAGTTAGTGGAGGCAGGGGCGACGCCCCTGCCTACTAGAAGAAGGCGTAGGGAGGGGCTGGGCCCCTCCCCCGCCAAATTGAGGGTGCAGGGAGGGGGCTCGACCCCTCCCCTGCAAAACGAGTGCACAGGGAGGGGCTTGGTCCCATCCCTGCCAAAGGGTACGCAAGGAAGGGGCTCAGCCCCTCCCTTGCATACAGGGGGTACAGGGAGGGGGGCTATGCCCCTTCCCTGTCGCTGGAGGGTGCAGAGAGCATGGAGGGGGCTCGACCCCTCCCCCGCCATCAAAGGGAGCAGGGAGGAGGTTGGGTCCCTCCCCTGCTAAATGTGGTGCAGGGAGGGGGTTCAACCCCTCCCTTGGCCGCAGGGAGCACAGAGAGGGCTCGGCCCCTCCCCTACCGAAAGGAGACGCAGGGAGGGGGCTCGACCCCTCCCTTGCCTACAAGGGTACAGGGAGGGGCTCGACCCCTCCCCTGCAAACAAAGGCCACCGTGAGGGGGCTCGACCCCTCCCTCACTAAAAAGAGTCGCAGGGAGGGAGCTCTACCCCTCCCCTGCAATTTAGGGCAGCAGGGAGGCGGCTCAGCCCCCCTCCCTGCACAACAGAGAGGTGAGGGAGAGAAAAATGAACGAAGGAGAGGAGGAGGAGGCGCGTACCTGGAGAGTTTCCGGAGGGAAGGTCGTCGGCGTGCGAGCGTCGCCGGAGGACGCTGCTCGGCAAATGCAAGGAGAGTGGGAGAGGGGGTTGGGTACCGAGAGAGATACGAGAGAGGGAGAGGCGGTGGCGAGGGTGCAGAGAGAGAGAGAGAGAGAGAGAGAGAGAGAGAGAGAACAGAGGAGGAGGTTTCGAGAAACCTCCCCCCTTGTCGCTGCGTGCTTTTATAAGCACACAAACGACTAACACCTGACAGATCCAGGTCGGGTCCGGATCCGGGTCGGGTCCGGATCCGGCCCGGGTCCAAATAAATTTATTTATTTATTTATTTATTTTGTGGGTTTTACAGGAACATTGTCAAAACTGAATAACTACAATAAAAAACAAGGTAAGCTACAACTGATTGTTTACAAAACCATGAAACCGATAGGGGTTGGGGCTTGATCAGGTAAAAATGTATAGAGTACATGAGAAACTACCAGTAACATGGCACAAAGAGTTTCTAGCTCAACTATTAAGCAAGATCTGGTAAACTTTAACAAAAGAAATTAACAAAAACCCCAAGCTATATGCAAATCCATAACCAATGAATGAAATCCATAAGATATTAAAATTCAGAAGGAACACAATGAAAACACATTTTTACATTTAATAAGTTACAAATATGAAACTTGTACCTTTTTAGCATCTTGAGTAATCTGTTCTATAATTGATGAGCTAAAAGGAATCCATCCGCTAAATACGGCACCTCCACCAAGCATTCTTGGATAAAGGAGTACACTTGCTAAGGTCAGTGCACCTGGAACCTTAAGCAAGTTTTTGTAAGTGGCACAAAATGCAATATCAATTCAAATGGGAAAACATATCTGCAATATATACCTCCTTGACTAAATCCACAAAGAAATATGTTTTCTGGCTGCACACCAGCAGCCATCTCATTATCTATCATCCTGTGCACATTTTGAACAGCTTTGATAACTCCCTCTTCATCTTTTGGAGATTCCTACCCAATAACAAAATGTGTGCAACATCAGAGTATTAATATACTCAATCACATTTGATCTGGAAATGAAACATTGTCGGACTATCCAGGCCCTCCAAAAAATTATCCAAAACTCAGAGTTATCTCAAAGTCAACTTTTTTATCATTCTTGACAAGCACAGCATCAAACAAAAAATGAAGATAAGTGCTATCCATCAAGCATGCTACATTGCTAAGGGTAAAATGAAGGAAGAGTAAATGAATAATCAAGCATCATACTAGAAGTAATAATAATAATAAAGAACTTGGTCAGATACGGTTCTTGTAGGTTGAAAAACAACGATACTGGATATCTTTTATTATAGATTATAATATGTTTACATATATAATCCTTATAAAGGGATTTTGGTGGGGGAAGGGGTTCCCGATCAATTAGAGCATACTCCCCTTCTCCCCTTTGAATGACGGCGAGAGCGTCAGTGAGGCCTCACATGTACTCTCTCTCTCTCTCTTGGAAACTAGGCTAGGCAATACAAAGATAGAGAAATTACATCTTGGAAACTATTTATAGTTCCCTCCCAATTCAAAAGAGGCCAAAAGACTAAGCAACCCTTACAATGTGCCCAAATCCCCATTACAATGCCCAAATGGGTCATGGACCTTTAGTACATCATAACCCAAATCAAGACTCAAACCCAATATATGAACTAGGCTAGGCAGTCCAGTAGCAATCCCACATTCAAAATGGTCTTCTTGTACTCAAGGCTGAAACCCAGAGAATCTCTTCATGAGCTGGTCCTTCAATTCCCATGTGGCTTCATCAGGCCCGGACTCGCTCCATTGCACCAATTCAGTTGTCAAGTGTCATGCCCCAAAACCAGCCCATGATCGGTCTTGTCTTGGGGTGTGACAATAGGCTGTTCATATTTGTCTTCGGGTCAACTCTATCTAGTAACTCATCTTTCATTAAGATCCCCAATAAGACATACATTTGTGAGGCAATTACAATATCTTCCACAAGATCAAACTAATAACTCAACCAAAGTTCAGATGCTGGACTTCCTTGTCGATATCCTCGCAAAAATATCTTGTGAGCATCTTTTTAAATTCTTGATAGTTTTATTAAAATTCTCACTCTGAAAAATAATAACATTTAATGAGATGCATGCTCATTAAGCAACTAATTACAGCTTTAGTAACTATGTTTTTGAGAGTTTTAGGAGGCATTTGAAAAGGACATTTTTGAAAAGACAACATAATAGATATGAAATCACTTTTGCAAACTCATTTGAACAACGAAACCAAATTTTCAAAATGTGATACATATATAAAAGGCAATAAAATTGATTTAAAACCACTTTGCAAAACTCATGAAACCTTTTTTTAAAAGCATTCTTATTTCTCTAAACTTTTGGAAAAGACTTTCCAAAATATCTTATTCACATTCTCATCGAATGTCCGAAGAGCCAATAAATCCCAATTTTACTTAGATCTATAAAATCCCTCCGTACTTCAAATGGATCGATAACACTAGTGGTGGTGGGATCCACTGCCCATTAAGTAGCCGATTGGACCAAAGATCCCATATCCCTTTCCGAAACATCAATGAGTCACTGATTGGTGAGAGACTCTATCTTTCTCATTGATTACACCAAAGGGCCGCTTAATTTCTCAAGACTAAGTCAATTGAACCGATAAATCCCAACAACAAGCCAAATGGGCCGATTATCCTTTTCAAAAGGTCACCCGATAAGATTGTCCAAGGTCGATATACCATCAGACCTGCGGTCCACTTATATTTATGTGAACCAATATTTAAACCCAAACACTTAAAATCAATAAGAACAATATTTTTTTCAAATAAAGGATTTTGAAAACTGTTTAGTTATACACTGCCGGTCCCAAACCCGGATAAAGGAGGAGGGTTGCAGTAGGCCTGGGACAGCCAGCATAAAAACTTAGTCATACCCTATGAATATGAACCAATATGAGAATTTCGTTGGGGCGTTCCCTACTGAGCGACGTGTTGTACTCTATAGGCCCGGAGGCAGTGATAAATAGGAAAGGGTTGCTAGGTCGTCGCCCGGAAGCGACGCGTCACACCGGCGCCCGGGTGTGGTGTCAAATAGGCAAGGGTTCCCTCACTTTGTTGGACGGGTGGGGGTAAAGAAGTTAGTCCAAGACCATAAAATTAGGTTAGCCACTTGGAACATAGGATCTTTAACTGGTAAGTTGGTAGAGTTAGTAGATGCTATGTGTAGGAGAAAGATTGATATTTTATGTCTACAAGAGACCAAATGGGTAGGTGAGAAAGCAAAAGTGATAGAACCTTGGGGATATAAGATTTGGTATACAGGAATAAATAGGAATAGGAATGGAGAAGGGATTGTTATGAGTCGTGAGTTTAGATAATGTAGTTGAGGTCCGTAGGAAGGGTGATAGGATTTTACTTATTAAATTAGTATTAGGTACGAATATTATTAATATTATTAGTGTTTATGCACCTCAAGTAGGTTTAGATGATTCCATTAAGCGTCAATTTTGGGAAGATTTAGATGGAGTAGTACAAGGGATATCTTATAGAGAAAGGCTTTTCATCGACGGTGACCTTAATGGTCATGTAGGCATTAATAGAGATGGATTTGAGAGTATCCATGGAGGCTATGGTATAGGAGAAAGAAACGAAAGTGGAGAAAGGATTTTAAATTTTGGTTTGTCCTATGATATGATCTTAGCAAACACTTGGTTTAGGAAGAGGGAGTCTCACCTAGTAACATTTAAAAGTGGGGTTAATACGAGTCAGATAGATTTTTTCCTACTTAGAAAGAGAGATAGGGGTTGTTGCATCGATTGTAAGGTTATACCGGAAGAAAGTGTATCTACACAACATAGAGTCTTAATTTTAGATCTTAGAATTAGACAATGCCGCAAAAGGGATAGACATAGGATAGATCCTAGAATTAAGTGGTGGGCACTTAAATGAGCTAAACAAGGAATGTTTGTAGAGCAGGTAGTTAAGGAAGTTGATTAGTGTCTCGAGGAGGATTCAGAATCAATGTGGAATAAGATAGCGGGTGGCATGAGAAAAGTGGCTAAGGAGGTATTGGGTGAGTGTAAAGGCGGTGCACCACTAGGTAAGGATACATCATGGTGGAACGAGGATGTCAAATTAGCTATTAAGGTTAAAAGAGAGTGTTATAGAAATCTAAGTAAGAGTCGTGATAATGAGAATTTGGAGAAGTATATGATAGCAAAGAAGGAAGCTAAAAAAGTAGTAGTATATGATCTCAATTTGGTTAGATGTATCAAAGATGAAACGCAAAGGGTTTTAGTCAAAGATGAGGAGATTAAGGACAGATGGAAAGATTATTTTGATAAGCTATTTAATGAAAGTCATGCTCAGGATCTTGGAGACTTTTCAATTCCTTTTCATGAGATGAATCATGACTTCATGCGCAAGATTCAAAAGAAAGAAATTGCAGAGGCTTTGAAGAAAATGAAATCAAGAAGGGCAGTTGGCCCAGATGGTATACCTATCGAGGCTTGGAAATGCTTGGGAGAGAAAGGTTTAGAATGGTTGACAAATCTTTTTAACAAGATTTGGCGGACAAATAAGATGCCTAATGAGTGGAGGAAGAGTACTTTGGTGCCTCTATATAAGAATAAGGGTGATATACAAGATTGCACAAACTATCGTGGTATAAAACTCATGAGTCATACTATAAAACTTTGGGAGAGGGTGATTGAGTCTAGGTTGAGGAAGATTGTCATGATATCGGAGAATCAATTTGGTTTTATGCCTGGAAGATCAACTATGAAAGCTATACATCTCCTTAGACAACTTATTGAGAGAAATAGAGAGAGGAACAAAGATTTGCATATGGTTTTTATTGATTTGGAGAAGGCTTACGATAGAGTACCTAGGGACGTTCTCTGGTGGACAATGATGAAGAAAGGTGTTTCTCTCAAGTACATTAGTATAATTAAAGATATGTATGAAGGAGTAGTAACCAATGTCCGCACTTGTGGAGGGGTGACAACCAATTTTCCTATAACGGTTGGGTTACATCAAGGATCTGCTTTAAGCCCTTTCCTATTTGCTATAGTGATGGATGAGCTTACGAGATCAATTCAAAAAAATGTGCCGTGGTGTATGTTATTTGCTGATAATATTGTTTTGATTGATGAGTCTAGAGCTGGGGTTAATGCTAAGTTAGAATTATGGAGACAGACATTGGAAGCAAGAGGTTTTAAGTTGAGTAAGAATAAGACAGAATACATGGAATGTCGATTTAGTAAGCAACGAAGTAGTGATGGGAGTGTAGTGAAGCTTGGTGAGCACGAAATACTGGTGGATGATTCTTTCAAATATTTGGGATCTATCATTCAAAAGTATGGAGAAATTGATGGAGAAGTAAATCATAGGATAAAGGTTGGGTGGATGAAATGGAAGAGTGCAACTGGAGTGTTGTGCGATCGTAGAATGCCATTGCGGTTGAAGGGAAAGTTTTATAGGACGACTATTAGGCCCGCTTTACAATATAGTACGGAATGTTGGACTGCCAAGAGACATCATATTCAAAAAATGAGTGTAGCTGAGATGCGTATGCTGAGATGGATGTGTGGAAATACAATAAAAGATAAGATTCAGAACGAGGCGATACGTAAGAAGGTAGGCGTTGCACCCATTGAAAATAAGATGAGAGAGAATCGTTTACGATGGTTTGGACATATTCGACGAAGGCCTAATGATGCTCCAGTTAGAAGGATGGAGAAATGGGAAAATATATTAGTTAAAAGAGGTCGGGGTAGGCCTAGGAAGACATGGATGGAGGTGATAAGAAAGGATATGAATGCTTTGAACCTCACCGAGGACATGGCATTGGATAGAAATGAATGGAGGAGAAGGATTCATGTGGAAGACCCATAATGATTTTCTTTGTTGGTTCATATCGCCGACCCCAATTGTTTTGGGATGAAGGCGTAGTTGTTGTTGTTGTTGTAAAGGATTTTGAAAACATGTGAAATAAACACTCATCTGATTTTTAATGTCAAACCCGATTTTCTAAATAACACAGTTTTCAAACAACTCAAAGACAATAATATAAAACTAAAATAACACTTAAAACAATCATTAAAATCATAAAAGATATAGCTAATCACTTTTAAAACAATTTAAGAAATATGTGACTTTTCAAAACAACTTTAGAAAACTCATTTAACTTGAAAGAGATTGTTAAGGTACATTTAATAACAATAAAAACTTATATTTTTATGAAAATCAGTAGTTAGGAAAAAGATATGAAAGTTGAAAATCAATTATTCAGTTTACCAGACTAATTACTAAAACAAAAAATGATTGTATTGTGCTTGTAAAATGGCACGTTTTCGAAAATGTCCTAACGTCAGAGGAGATTCGCAAATATATATATGTGTGTGTGTGTGTGTGTGTGTGTGTGTGTGAATGTCAGAGGACGTTCACAAAGGGTAAAATGTCCTAAAAATTCGGGAATCAGAATTTTGGACATGGGGAGGATTTCGGTAAATTGTGTACGAGGATAGTATGCTCATTTTCTGTTACTAAAATCTACTTAAGCAAAAGACTAACTCTTAAATCATTCAAAGCTTACTTAAGAAAATCTAGGTCTAATTATGGAAAACTATGACTAATAACTCACAGGAAAATAAATCATGACTCAATCTTAATAGTTAAAACTATAATTACTTACCAAACTAGTAAAACCCTAATTTAAGAAAGTCATAATAACTACATAGCTAGAAAACTAATTTTAAGAAAACCTAACTTTAATTATGAAAACTAAAGTTAATTATAAGAAAGTTACTAAGGCTAATTCTAATTAATTATCATTTTGGCCCCGACCTTCAATCTTATTTTTTAGTATAAATTTCAGAATTTTAAGGGTGAGTCAAAAATTGTGTCTCTTCAATCACTCGATTGACCACCACAAGAATAGTTGTATGCCCAATAACACAAGCAATCCATGAATGACGTCCAAGGATATCTCATCCCAAACTTGTTTGGGGATGGGTATAGATTTGATGTGTGGTTGGGTATGGGATTAGGTTTAGTGGACTTAGGTGGGCTCGATTAGGTCAAGGGTTAGGTCAAAGTCAATTTCGGATAACAGAGTAGGCTGGGTTCTAACATATTTCGGTAGAAAATTCATTATGCCCAACCGGTGCAACAGAAAATTCTCAAATTTTAAGGTAAGGTTTTGGAGACCTTGGACTAGGTCTGGGTAAAATTTCAAGGTCAAAAGCTTAGTATTTGGGGAGAACTAGCTCGGGTAAGTGGCAGGTTGGGTTAGGGTTTCTGCAAGCTGGACCAAGGTTGCCAGCAGGTTGGGTTAGGGTCAAAGTCAATACCCGTCGTTTATCATTTGGCATTGTTTCTTTTCATTTATCTCTCATGAATCCAAATTCTTCTCGAGGGCCTATCTCTACCAATTTCCTTAGTCAATTGATCTATGAAAAACTCAATAGCTCCAACTTTCTTACCTGGAAAAGGCAAATCATTCATTTTATTAGGAGTCAGGATCTCGTTGGTCACCTAGATGGATCAGTAGTTGCTCCATCTGAGTTTTTTATGCAAGAAGTTAAAGATGACAAAAGGGCTATCACTGCAACCAGAACAGTTTATAATCCAGATTACACCATCTGGATGAAGAGGATCAGGCTTTAGTTGCATACATTACTTCTACTCTATCTCAAGAGGTATTAGTGAGTATACCAGATGACTGCAGCACCATGGTGTTATGGAATACATTGGTGCAGACTTACTCTCAGATTTCAGAAGTTAAGGTTATTTACCTGAAAAGAGAATTCCAGATGTTGAAAAGGGAAGCATCCATGTCTATTATAGGGTACTTCAACAAAATCAAGTCCATCACAGATCAATTAGCATTGATTGGATGCGAAGTTTCTGAGCAAGACAAAACTGAGCAAGCCTTGGTTGGTTTGGAACCTGAATTTCATGTGTTGTTCACTATCCTTCAATACACAGGGATTGTTTGTAGTTTTGATGATCTGAAGGCCAAACTTCTTAGCTATAAGATGTCATTAAAGGAAATGTCAAATATAGAAAGAGCTGAAGCAGATTCACATGATGTGTTGGTTACAGAAACATTTCCTAATCGTGGATGTAGCGAAGGACGTGGTAGAGGCAAAGGTTTTTATCTGGGAGAACGTGGAATACTTCCTACTCTCAATAGACCCCTTTTTGCAAGAAGAGGTACTTCCAACAACAATATCCCTACATGCTATATCTGCAAACAGAAAGGTTATATAAAAGCAAAATGTTGGTTCAAGGATGATCCGAGACATAATCCTGAAGTACGGGATAAACCTTTGTCTAGTGATCAAGGGCAGAACAAGGGACATAATGGTCCTGACAAAGAACTTCTTTTGGTTGCACTTTCTAGACTAGGTTTTAAACAAAATGATCAAGGTGTTTGGTATGTGGATTCAGGGGCTGCTAGTCATGTCACAGGTGATGCAGGTAAATTCTCTAAATTAATTTCTTATTCTAGCAAAAATAACATTGTTACTGGAGATGGTAGACATCATCCCATCACACACTCTGGAAATATTCTCATTCTTCTATCTAAATCTCATCTCATTCAGTTGTCCAATGTGTTTTGTTCTCCTAACATTAAAAAGAATGCAGTCTTTGTTTCTAAACTTGTCAATGACACCAATTCCTATATTGAACTTACTCCATCTTCTGTGTATGTTAAGGAACTTCAAATGAGGAAGTCGTTCGTAGTAGGAGAAGGATGTGCCAACATGCATGTCTTCAAAGAAGATTCCTTGAATGCCCGAGCTAAATTGGATAGTCGTTCGAAGCCTGAATCCTCTGCATGTGTCTTCAATATTTCAGAGTCTGGTGAGTCAAGTATTTGGCATAGTAGGTTAGGTCATTGTGATAGAGTTTTCATTTAGAGATTGGTTTCAAATAAAATGTTGCCTAAATTTGTCTTGGATCAAGAGACTAGTGATAGTTTATGTCCTAGTTGTCAAGTTTGCAAAAGTTATGTACTTCCATTCAATTTATATAATAAAAAGGCTTCGAGACCAGAGTTACCGGAAGCGCCTAGGCGCATGGGGAAGCGCACTTCCCCGAAGCGCATTTCGGAAGCGCGAAACGTCACGATTCCGAAATGCGTAGGGAAGTGCATCTTTTTTTTGGGAAGTGTGTTTCCCTTTTATGGGAAGCGCGCTTCCCCCTCGCTTCCCCATTTTTTTCATTTTTTTTTGTATTTTTATTTTTTTTCGCTTCCCACTCGCTTCTGGGCTTCTTAAATTGTATATATGGATGAATCAAGGGGGACTTAAGGGTAATGCATCGACATTTAGTAGCATTCTTGGCATCTGTACTGACGCTGGAGTTGTAGAATGGGACTTCAGATTCATAATCTGAGTATAGTTCTTGGGTTTGAGTTAAATTTGTATGTTGGGTCTGCTCTTGTTGGTTTTTATATGCAATGTTGGAGCATAGATGATGCGATCAAAGTGTTTGGTTTAATGCTGGAGCGAACTTTGGCTACTTGGAACTCGATACTTTGTGGATATAGCAAATATGGTCGATCAGACGAATTGCTTGACATGTTTGGAAAGATGCAGGCAGCAGGCATGGAACCAAATGGAGTTAGTTATTGTTATGTCATTCATGGGTGTGATCATGGTGTTTTGAGCCAGGGAAAGCAAGTGCATTGTCGCATGATTAAAACTGGATTGGCTGAATCTCATTTTTTCATCGCTAATGCAATAATTGACATGTATTCTTCTTGCGATTGCTTAAGCGAAGCCATCAAATCATTTAAGCTAATGCAGTTTCAAGATGTGAGTTGTTGGAATCCTATTATTTGGGTCCATGCCAGACATGGATATCTGCACAGAGCTGTAAACTTGTTCAGCCAAATGCGTCAGTGGGGGAAAAACCCCACGATTCATTCACTTATTGAACTCTTGAATTCGAGTACTGGCTTGCAAAGTTTTCAACTTGGGGAACAAATATATGGGCCCATTCATCCACATTTTTTTTTTCGCTTACCCTTAACTTAAGCCTCGCTTCCCTGTTCGTGATTTTCTTCTAAGTCATCCCACACTTCCCGTTTCCTAAAATTTTGAAAGTGCCTCGCTTCCCGCTCCCGCTCCCGCTTCCTCGACTGGTAACTCTGTTCGAGACCATTTGAAATTATTCATTTTGATGTATGGGGACCATCTCCACTTGTTTCGTTTTCTGGTAGTAAATATTATGTTTCATTCATTGATGATTATTCTCGTTACTCTTGGATATTCTTCTTGAAACATAAAACTGAAGTTTTTGGTGTGTTTAAACAATTTTGTGCCTATGTTCGTACCCAATTCTCCTTAAATATTCTAAATTTTCAGTGTGATGGTGGTGGTGAATACTCATCAAAAAGAATTTATTGAATTTTTACAGAATAATAGGATTAATCGAAGAGTTTCATGCCTGCGGACACCTCAGGAAAATAGCATTGCGGAAAGGAAGCACTGCCATATTGTGGATAGTGTGATGTCCATGATACATGCAAGTAAGATTTTCATAAAACTATAGACCGAGGTGTTTCATACAGTTTGATAGTGTGTGCCTCAGTACCTAGAGCGTGATAAATTAGCATGCTTTGAGACAGTATCGATAGTGTGCGCCTCAGTACCTAGAGCGTGTGCCTCGCCTGTGAGGCGTACGCTTCAAGTACTGAGGCGTACGCCTCACAGGCGAGGTCGCAGTAACAGAAGGACCACCTTGAATCCTTGAATCCTTTATAAAACTCGCCGAAAAATCTTGCCGGAAATTATCGCAGCGGCAGAAAGAAACACAAAAGGGGAAAATTTGAAAAAACATACCTGGTGGCATCGAAAAATGTCGTTGATGCACTATTTTTGCTGGAGAAGACACGTCGGAGCTGCGACGATGCCTTACTATTCAGTATTCACTGTCGATGTGCCTTCGTCGACGTCACTGTTCACGCCGGAGTTACTGTTCGCGATGCAAATACAAAACGCAAAAAATAAACATTGTTCACGCCGGCGTCACTGTTCACGTCGGCATCACTGTTCACGCCGGAAACTCCTTTCCGGCGTCGCTTTTCTCGTCGGAGTTCTCGTCGGATGGCTGGAGCTGCAGCCGCACCTTCTCGGCTTTTCCTCTCTTCAGTCGAGGGTTGAACACAATGAACAGTGAAAACCTTAAGGGTTTTCGACTTTTCGTTAACAACTTAAAGGGTAAAAGAAATAATATTGCAAAAATGCCATTAACACAAACCATCCGAGTTGTCCGATTATATTTGACCCATGACTCGTCCCGAGTTCAACGTGACTCGTGACTTGGCCGAGTCAAGCCGAGTCATGCCCGAGTCTTGGCAACCCGAGTATGCCTTACCGGGTTGACTCGCTGAAGGGCCGAGCCAAGCCGAGTCAGCCGAGTCAACGAGTTGACTCGGCGAGTTTTTAAACGTTGTTTCATACAGTTGTCCACAACATAAATCGGTTGCCCATGAAACTCTTGCAGAATAACTCTTCTTATTTTATGTTATTCGAGAAGCATCCAAATTGTAATGAGTTAAGAGTGCTGACAGTCAAATGAGAAACAAATTTCGGGATAAGGCTTATATATGTTGCTTTGTTGGATATGTTGATGATCCTAAGACAGGAAAGATCAAAATCTCCTGAATTATTGTATTTGATGAGTGAAATTTTTTTAATGATAAGTGCAGCAATCATGTTTTGTAGGACAAGAATAAAATTGAGGTATATCAGCCTTGGTTGAATGATGGTTTATTTTCAACTATGGATAACAGACTGCAGCAGCCAAATTCCAACTCTGATCAAGTCCATGACAATGAATTAGAGAATGCCTCACCTGAGTTCAATATAGAATCCGATTATGACCATGTACCAATAATTTCAAGCAGATTTAAAGAAAGGTGTGTTTACACAAAACTCAATCAAAGTCACAGTAGCCAATCTTGAGTGACCAATAGCCATGGTCAGATCAAGGGAGTCAACTCGAGCCATTGAGAAGGTCAAACAGGGTGAGACATCGGATTGAAAGATGGGTAAGTTATGAAAATTTCAGCATGGATTTTCAATGTTTTCTAACTCAGATTGAAAGGCAGCAGGAACCCAAAATGTTTCAGCATGCAGTGCAGTCAAATAGGCGGATAGAAGTCATGAATGAAGAGATAGAGGTTTTACATGAGTGTCAAACTTGGGAGATAGTGAAAAGACCGCCTGATAAAAATGTAGTTGGCTCCAAATGGGTATATAAAATAAAATATAAACTTGATGGTACCATTGAGAGATACAAAGTCAGGTTGGTAGCAAAAGGGTTCAGACAGAAGTATGGACATGGTTATGAAGAAACTTTTAGTCATGTTAAAATAGGTATCCTTCGGATCATTTTATCCCTAACAGTCGATTATGGGTGAAAATTAAGTCAATTTGATGTGAAGAATGCATTTTTACATTGGCATCTTACAAAAGAAGTTTATATGGAGCAGCTACCAGGGTATAGTGAGGATTATCCAAAGGCTTATGCTTGTAAATTAAAGAGAGCTATTTATGGGGTTTAAGCAAGCTTCAAGATCTTGATTTGAAGGTTTTTCCATTGCAATTCAAGGAATTGGTTTTATTTGTTCCCCTCTAGACCATTCACTCTTCATTTATAAAGGTAACAATTTTATTACTTTACTTCTTATCTATATTGATGATATAATTGTTACTGGCAGCCCTGATGAACACATTGAGAAGGTGAAAGTTTTCCTAAAGAAACAGTTTAAGATGAAGGATCTTGGTCTGTTGAGATATTTTCTTGGTATAGAGGTAGAACGAAAGGATGATTCCCTCATACACAATGAATCTTCTTAATAAAACGGGGATGAAAGAATGCAAACCAGCTACAACACTTGTTCCTATTCATCAAAGATTGAGTGGTAGTGAAGGGGAACTATATCATGACCCAACAGAGTTCAGAAGTGTGGTTGGAATGTTACAATATCTTACACTTACTCGTTCGGACATTATATTTGATGTCAATCAGGTGTCGCAATTTATGCATCAACCTAGGTTGTCACACATGGAGGTTGTGAAGAGAATCCTGAAATATTTAAAGGAGACCGCAGGAGATGGTTTGTTTTACAGAAAAATAACAGGATATGAAGATATGATGATGGTCATGGCATATTCAGATGTTGACTGGGCTCGTGATCCTGATGAAAGATTTGTTTCTCGATATTGTGTTTTTTTTTTAAAGAATCTTGTCTCATGGAGTAGTAGAAAGCAGAAAGGTTGTAACAAGGTCAAGTACGAAAGCAAAATATTGTTTCATGGCTACTATCACTGCTGAAGTGACTTGGATCAGACACACGTATGATTTGGGAGAAGTTGTTCCCAAATCACTATTGTTATGTGACAATCAAGGGGCTATCAATATTTTGATAAATCCTATACAACATGGGAAGACAAAACATATTGAAATTGATCAACACTTCATTCGTCAGAAAGTGGAGAATCAAGAGATAGAGAGAAGATATGTACAGACCGAAGACCAAGTAGCTGACTTATTTACCAAAGGCCTCACGAAGAACAAATTTTGGTACTTAAGAAGCAAGTTGTCTATGGTTGATAACCATGCTCAACTTAAGGGAGGCTATTAGCGTGAGGCCGAATCTGGATCTGGATCAGGATCCAAATCCATGTTAGACACCATGCTGGGACGTGTTGTTTATTGTTATATTTTTCTTCTTGACCTACATTTATTGTTGTATCATATGTAAATGGGGATATTTTCAGTATGTAACTTATCCACATGTCAATATAAAAGAAAAGCAAGAAGCACAATTTCCCATATTAGGAATCGTGTGTTTTCAGCCCAATATGTTGTTTTCTTTTCTCTCTGCAGGGAACTCAGAAACCCTAATTCTAACAAGGGCATGGATCTTTTAGAGCAAGGGCTTTGAGTGGAGAGAGGTTGAGGTAAAATGAAACCAAAGAGATATATGTGAAGGGAAAATGGCAATTTGAGTGATGACCTTGTTCCTACTAGCACCAACTTTGATGAAGACGTCGAAGAGTTGGATGGGAGAGAGTGTGATAGGTCGACTTCGTAGGCACTGTTGGGAACACGGGTACAAGAGGGCACCCGATGTTTGGAGACCGATGTGTATGCATATTCTCAGCACGAACAGATGTGTGCAATGGGTGTTGCGAGGCAACATCGTTGACACAACCAGTTATGTAGGTGATAGATGCCACTCGATGTTCAAGTAGACAATGGGCATTTGATAGGAGGTGTGTGCATTGTTTGGTGTTGCGAGAGTTGAAATGTAGCAAGGGCAGTGTAAAGCGCCATTGAGTGGAAAATGCATCAAGTGTATTAGCGGGTGGTATATGTTGAGCTATCGGTGACGTGCGGTGGTAGCATGCCATGCGATGGACAATGGTATCAGCATTGGTGCAACAGTGAGTGGCGGCACAAGCGTGGTGTGTGTTGTTTTGCATTGTGTTGAGCCAACGGACTGGAGGATAACTTTGAAGATTTGGTTAAGTACCTCTCAAATCGGGATAAGAGTATCGCACACATAGTGTTTGGTATGCACAGGAGTGTGTGTGGGTTAGGGCTAATTTCCCCATGGATCGCATTAGGTGGTCCCAACAATGCATGGTGGCACAAGGTTAGGCAAGTGAGTGCCTTAGCATCGGTGAGCGATTTGGTAGTGTGAATGTTGGGGGTCGGTAATGACCAATCCCCCAGTCGTGAGGTACTTGCAAGTCTCCTGGGTGATGCTTTCAAGAGACTATGTTGTTACCTTGGTGGTGCAACATTGTTGTTGGATTTGGTTGTTGGTTCAGAGGGGCATGAGCATGGTTGTCAGTCGCGGAAGCGGGAAGCGAGGCACTTTCAAAAATTTAGGAAGCGGGGAGCGTGCGACTACTTAGAAGCGAGTCACGAACCGTCTCGGAAGTGACCTAGGAAGCGAATCGGAAGCGACCTAAGAAGTGAACCGGAAACGACCTAGGAAGCGAGGGGGAAGCGAAAAAAGAAGAAAAATAAATAAAAAAATAAAATGGAAAAAAGGGGGAAGCACGCTTCCCACAAATGGGAAGTGTGTTTCCCATAAAAGGGAAGCGCGCTTCCCAAAAAAAGGGGATGTTTCCCCACGCGTTTCAGAAGCGTGATGTTTCGCACTTCCGAAGCGTGTATCGGGAAAGTGTGCTTCCCCTACTATAGGAGCGCTTCCGGTAACCCTGGGCGTGAGTGTCACTCCCTCTTCAAAACTTGAACGATAACTACTTTTGCACATTCATGAAGAGATTGTGGCGTCGTGCATAGGGTGGTGCGCGAAGCCGTGGCTTGGGGTAGGTCGTTGCGTGCAAGGTGGTGTGTAGGGCCAAACATCCGTCTAGGCAGTTGCGCATGAGGTGATGCGTAATGACATTGATTGCTTCGACAGTCGCACATGGGGTGATATGCGGGGCCTAGGGTTGTTAGGTTGACCAGGTTGGGTTCGCCTAGTGCCGCACAGGCTCACGAAAAATTAGCCCATGACAATAACCATAGGCAACCTTTTTTTTTGCTTCTCTAACTATAAAATGCCTTTTTTCACCACCCATCGCCCACTTTCTTCTCTTTCTTCCACCACCATCACCAATTTGTCCCTTCACCCTCGACTATTATCTATTCACCACCACCACAATTTCAATTCTTCCAACACTGTGCATTGTACTTTCCCTGCTATTGTTCACCTCATCTACTTTCTTTAACCAACATCTAAAGTGGATTCCTGGTCTATACCTTTTCTTTTTTTAACATAAAGGAACAAATGATTGAAAAAATAAAGGTCCTCAAGATGGAGATAAAAGAAAACTGATTAAATTAAACATTCAATGGTAAAAATGTCAAAAATGTAAGTTTATTTAACTTAAATGCAGTGGACACTTCAATTGATCTCCATCCTTTTTTCAGAAGAAAATTGTTAAGCTGATGGCAAAATGTCAAACATGTAAAACAAAAGACAGAAAAAATGTCAAAACTGTAAGTTGATGATAGCATCTTTTTGAAAATTTACTGAAAAGTTTGGGGCTTTTTCAAAAACATTTGTTTAGAGGTAGAATGGTAATTGCTGCATATGTTTAACAGCAACTGTGACAAGTAAACTCTAGGTTTTTTTCTAAATTAACCATGAAAAATTTTAGGTGTCTTTAATAATTTCTAAAACTTGGGTGTGTTTTTTATTATTGTTAATAAGCTAGGTGTGCTTCTGAAAATTTCCCTTTTTATTTTCAACTTTTTAATACTCTTTGTGAGGCTTACACTTTTATGCCTTGCTTCTTGGCAGTTCTTGCACCTCGCTATGTCTTAAAGTTTTTTACATGGATATAATCCTTTCCCATGTATTACAGGCTGTAACCGAGGCAGAGAGAGAGAGAGAGAGAGACGGCTGTGTAGAAAAGAGAACTCATCACTTTAGATTAGGGCTAATCTCTATATTAAATAGAGAGAGTCCAAAGAAAGAAATTACACTCAAGTCCCTCATTACACATTAAATTCAAATAACCTCTAGTTTAGAAAAACTTTTAACTAAAAACCTCTTAGTCTCAACACTCCCCCTCAAGCTAGAGCATAGATATCAATCATGCTCAGCTTGTCGCAACATTTTGAGAAATTTGGTCTAGCAAGAGGCTTTGTAAACATATCTGCAACTTGGTCTTCCGACTTTAGATATTTGGTAGTGATATGACCAGCTTGAACCATATCTCTTACATAGTGGCAATCAACCTCAATGTGTTTTGTTCTCTCATGAAAGACAGGATTGTTCGCTATATATGTGGCAGCATTGTTATCACACATCATGGTCATAGGAGATGAAACATTCACCTGAAGATCATGAAGAACAGAACGAACCCACATCAATTCAACAGTTGTTTGGGCCATAGCCCGATATTCTGATTCTGCACTCAACCTAGAAACCACATTTTGTTTCTTACTTCTCCAAGAAATCAAGTTGTCTCCTAGAAACACAGAATCCTGTGGTAGATTTTCTATACACTACAGATCCTGCATAGTCAGCATCAGAATAGGCCACTATCTCCAGAGTTCCACCTTTCTTGTACAATAACCCCTTTCACGCCTAATATTAGCATATAGGTGAATTCACGCCTACAATTGATTAATTTTGACCTATTAGATGAATGACATATCACGCCTATAAATCATTAGTATTCACCTACTAGGTGAATGATGTATCACGCCTACATAGTTACATAGCTTGATTGATGTGTGTATTATGGAGGTTTGACTAAATTTCTTAGTAGATATGTGCGTGCGTTTCACGTCAAAATAATCGAATGTGATATGATGTAAGAATTATCAATGCACGTAAAATGATCTGAATGTCTCAGATACATATATGATTGAAATCCTATCTGCATAACTCGAACTACGTAGAAGTTATGTATCTTGAGGTTTAGTTGATTCTCGATATATAGATGAGCACATGGTATAGAACTCATGCTTCGAGGCTGGATTTGGAAAATGAAATGCTCTTAGTGGAAATGATATGGGGTATAGGATAATATGCTTTTATATCATATAATTGAAAGGCCATGTGATCTGAAATTTTGAAATCATGCGATATATGCTTTAGTTCAATAGTGAACTATGATTCATGGAACCATAATGGTGAAAGGTGTAATTTTATGATTTATGTGCCAAATGAAGTAATGATGCATATTGATAATATATATATATGCTTGTGCCCATATTGGTGGCTACCGATCTTGAGAGCGGTAATTTGTAGTATCACTATTTTGGCACCTATTGAGGACCTTTTCCATTAAGGATTAACTGTGAGGGTATGTCTGACCAAGATTAGGTAATCCGTCTAGAGCAGTAGATCTCCGTGAGGTAGTACATTGTCCAAGACCGGGCAGCTGCAAAGACGGTAAATTCCTGTGAGGAAGTGTATTGTCCAAGACCGGGTATACCATCTAGGACGGTAATTCCTTGTGAGGTCGTGCATTCTCCAGACCGGGTGATCCAACGTGGATCTTGTTAATCTTTAATTAATAAAGAGTCATGTCAAATTAGGAGAATCTGCTGAGATTAATTGATATAGCCTATTAGAGATCAATAGATTTGGCTTTAGTTATAGCAGGACTGAATCAGTATTAATTTTTAAATCTTGATATAATGACATGTTTGCGTCTTGTGTGAATAGAAGGGCCACTCTTTGAGAGATTCTAGACCTTGATTTGAGGATATGTTTGGGTGTTCTGTGAAAAGATGGTACCATTTTGAGAATAACATCTTGAGCAAGGTTATGACAGGTGACAACTGGCCACACAAAACCTTGAGAATTAGGAATAAGTAAAGGTTAATCAGGACAAAAGGTCTGTTAGAAATAGCGAGGACAACAAACAACGTTGTGATTATGATAAAATAAAGAAAACTCCACCCAATAATCAAGAACAAGCTAAAGGAATAGCACGTCATGTCTATCAGTTGTGACTAAACAAGTATGAAGTAGTGAACATACACTCTAATTGTCTTAGGTTAAGACTTTCCTGTTATTTAGTACGTTTTCTCCATCAAAAGAATCAGGTATGAATTTTTGACGAGACCGGCTTTTAGCTCCAAACGTCTCTTAGAAACTCATTGTGCGTTGTCCTGCTCCTTATATGTTGGGAGCTTGCACATATACGTGCATCCTTGCCGATACCAACTCCCTCAGACTACGATATCCACGGGAATACTGCAATGAAATTTCGAGGACGAAATTCTTTTAGGGGGAAAGGATGTAATAACCGCGATTTTTATCAGATAAATAAACTTAGATTTTTAAGTCATTTAGGTGATACAAGAATATTTTATTGTTTTAATTATTTATTCGTAATTGGATCTTGGATAACCTATTTGGATCTTCAATATTGGATCCCAAATATCCTGTTTAGAACTCCGATATTCCATTCGTATTTTTAGATATCGGACCACGAACCTTAAAATGAATATTTAATAATGGATTTCGGCCAAATGGATTGGATTTTTGGTAATGGATCCTCATTATCGGGATCAAATTTGATATTGGATCCAGGATGAATGAACGGATCAACGAAGTTAAATTCAGATTTTTAATAAGAAAATTTTATATCAGATCTATAACATTTTAGAGGGGTCTGTAATAGCATATGTGAGGGGTGGATCCACATTATAACATTTGGATCCTGGACCTCGAAGATTCTAATGTTGTATGGATCTAATTAAAATTTTAATCTATAATAGATTGTTGGAACCCACGATTTGGATCCGGGACCCATATCAATTCGGGTTCATATATATAATATCATATACATATATTAGAAATAAATAGATAAATAATATATATAAATAATTTTAATAAAATTACGGTTGGATCCATATGGATCCAACTTACAGATCCACATCGCAAGAGGGACGCGGATCCAACACTCGGTTGGATCCCGGGTCTTGGATCCAGACCCGAGCCGCGCCCCGCGTACGCAAGGTAAGTGTTTAAAAATGTTTTTTTTTTATTTTACCCGATATTGGGCTTCCTTGGATATGCTGCGTAGGGTTCTGAGTGAACCCTAACGCAGGGCGATGGCGTGAAAGGGGAAGGGGTGTGCGCAGCCGCCGGGGAGGAGGAGGTAATTACCACCTTCTGTTTCGGGGCCACCTGCCCTATTTACTCCCCTCCCACACCTCTCTTTCTCTCATGCCTTCCTCTTCCTCCCATCTCCCTCTCGTTTTTGCACGCGCCAGCAGGGGCAGCCAACAACCTCTGCATCTTCCCCTGCGCTCTTCCCCTCCCATTTCCTTTCCAGCAGCCAGTAGTGCCGCTGCCGGCGACGACAATCCCCATCAGCGACCCCCAACAGCGTCAGCCTCCTACTCTCGCCACCCTCTTTGCTTCACACCCACCGTCTCTCTCTTCTCCCCGTTCCTCTTGACAGTGCTCGATAGTGGAGCAGTGAACACCGACGACATCCCAACCGAGGCAGCCTCCTCCCTCTCGCCGGAACAGGTAGGATGCTGTGATTTCTTTACGTGGGCTATGGAATGTGATTGGGTGTGTGCGTGGAAAACAAAAAGAAACAAAAAAAGGAATTCCCAAATCGGAGTTTTTTTTTCTGTCAACCCTAAACTGGAAACCCCAAATCTATGATTTGGGGGTTTCAGATTGTATTAGGAAGGGAGTTATGGATTTTGGATTTCCGAGAATAGGGATTTGTAAATCTTCCGTGTACTGTGTTCAAGAATGCAAGGGAACCTCACCTTATGATTTGAATTATTCTTTTCGATATAAATTTTGGTAAATTTGGTAATCACTTAAGAGTTCCTTTGTGGAGCTTGTAGCAGTACATTCCATAAGAGGATCAAGCATGCCTTTCTTACTGATCTTTAGCTGATGTGCTTCTTTTCATGATTGTGCACATTCAATAGGGAAGCTTCTTTGTCCACAACGAAGCTTAGTAATGTGTTATTTTAACAACATAACTTGTAAGAACCTTCCATGCGTGTTCAATTCATTGACATTGTTTGTTGGTTTCTCACTGTCTTGGGCCCCTTTCTTTGGTGAGGTTATTTCCCTGCCTTATGTATCCTTAAATTTAGTTCAGCTAGCTACTCCATATTGTCTCCTGCATCTATTGGTCTGTATTTTGGATTGTACTTATTGCCTCTTTAGCCCTTTTTATTGATCTTAGTGCTGAGCAATGCCATTGTTGCTGTAATCTGGAATGGTTGTAATGCATATTTACAATGTAAAAGAAATTACAGAGAAATGTTAATATTCCTGATCTAGGTTTCTGTGTTTAGGTAACTGTCTCCTTGAAGGAGATTGACATGTTATTTTTTTCGATGCCAGACTTCACTGAGTCACTCCATCGAACTTCTTGGATACTAGCTTCGCTGATTTATTTCTTTAAACTCCTTTTTCTTCAGTTTCTATTTGCCTCTAATATGATTTAGTGTGTACACGACATCAGATTGGTCCTCTATCTATTGCCAATCTATACTAGAATAAATAAGACTTATTGTTCATCATGTTCTCATAAGGATCAAGTATGATAACCGGATTAGTATGGACATGCTATCTTGACCCAGGGGGCCTCAGGTTCAGATCCCACTAAGTCTCTTCCCCTACCTTGCCCACCTTGCATCAAAAGAAAAAGTTTTCATGGACTTGTTTCACATCTGTTTGTGCATTTAATAGTTAGATGTTATCTCTCTCTCTCTCTCTCTCTCTCTCTCTATATATATATATATATATATATATATATAGTGGGCCACTTGTGAATGTCACTAAGTATGATCAGGACTTGTGCATATTTTTTTTTAGTTTCATATGAGTAATCAATGGCAATTTAGTTGCCTATTATAATGATCTTCGATTTCACACGAAGCTGCCTGTGTTCCATATTTCCAAATATCAAGTTAGCTACATGATATTATGATATTCTGTTTCATATGAAATTGCACATTAATCTGATGCTTACTGCCTATTATGATGATAGAGGAAGCTGTATATTAATTTGATGCCTGTATAACTGTACATTAAGCGTGTTTTGTGTGTCCTGATTTTTCTCAGGCACAGATAACTGTATATTCTAAGATTTTTATGCCCAGACTACTGCGTGGTGTAGAATAAAAGCATGCATATACTGATTGATTGATAGATTGTTTTTTTTTTTAGCTTTGGTAGAACAATAACCTGTATACACCTGTCAACCTGTTAGGCTGTACAAGTATATGCCTATCCATATGCAGAACAATATCTACATGTATATTTGGGTAGTTATAATAGAGTTTGCCCTATGTATTTCCTTGCTAATGGTTGTATAACCTGAATGCTATATGTGTTATAAATTGTGAGTAAATTGAGCCTTGGCTATAACCTTATGTACACAAACAAATGGACATGCACTTTGTGTTTAAATTTTATGTAGAACAAAGTGTGTTTTAATCTTTATTGCCATTATGAACATGTATATGATATCCTGATTGTAGTGGGAAATATGTGATGCTACATATTTGTGAAACATTATGTTTTATGCTTTAGTGATAGAAGGAATTGTAACTGGATATAAAAATGGGCGTATGTGCAATTGGTTTATATATGAAATTATGGCATGTAAGCTACTGACATTCAAATCTGGAAATGTCTGAGTTTGATTGTTTTATGTAGGAGAGTTGTGAGACATATTAAAGAAATGTCATTTATTGAAAATGTTTGTTGCATGCAGTCAAGTTATGTGAATTGTTATTCCTTATCCACTGTGAAGTCAAAATGAATGATAGGGAGTTTGGGAATCTTGCCTAATTGGGCAATATGAATTGGGTACCTGATGCAGGTATTTTGGTTAATGAGCTTACACTCAATGTTAATAACATTAGTGAGAAAATTCAAGGTTTATTTCTGTGAGCCTGACTGGTTTAAAGATACCAGGGCATTTGTGTCCGATTGGTTTAAAGGTACCGAAGCACTTTGGGTAATAACCATAACATTGATGAGAAACTTAAATTTAATTTCTATGGCCTGACTGGTTTAAAGGTACCGAGGCTTGTGTGCTTGACTGGTTTAAAGGCACCGGAGCACTCTGAGTGGGTTTAAACAATCAATATGGAGAAAAGATTTGGATGATTCATACACCTTTGTAAAATGACTAAGGTTGGGAATTCTACTGCTATGATAGTAGAAGGAAGTTGGGGAAATACCCCATACTTCGGGAAAATAATTAAATGAAAAGATGAACTCACTCAGATTCGGGCTTACCTTGGAGAGGGTAGGTGGTACAAAACTCTGGGGACATGTTTCTTTGTTTCGAGCTAAAGTGACTCGTTGGTCCCCAGTCCTCGGAGTTGGGAGACCCGGACTACCAATATGTCCTAGGTGGTAGCTCTTTGTTCTTCTGCAGAAGTTAGGGATGCATCCTGTTTTAATTTTGGCCTTTGGGAGTTTCTCTCGGTCATTGGCCGCTCCCTTGGGATTTCAGTCACAGTTAGAATGTTCGGGTTAATGAAACAACTTGGAATAATATACCCCCGAACGTTCTCTTCTGTGATGGTTGCCTCGGCCCGGGTGTACCCGCGGGATAAGAAAAGATAAACACCAATTAGAACATGTTAGATATCACAGTGAGAGGAGTTACTAGGGAGACATGTTTATATTCTCCCAGCATGTTCTGAGCTTGTGATAAAATGACATCCTACAATATGTAGATATGAGATAATCAAATGCATATTGCGATTACTACATGTATGTTATGCATGACTGTTATTGTTGTTGTAGAATATGTTTTAATTGCTTAATTGTTGTCTTTGCGTAAAATGATTTAATTGCTGCCGCAAAATCTGCTTATTTGATTAGATATATGCCTGTGACTGCTATTACATAGCCTTCTTTGTGTGAGTCTTAATAGGCTGAAAATTCACACACGACAACCACATCACATACTTGACACATGAGATACCTGCAAGAAAAATTACAGTTTTCCTACTTAGACGTGGTAGTCTAATTCCAATCAATTTACTATTTTTCAGGTAAAGACTAGGGTTTATGAGCGGCTGCAGGATGAGGCATCGGATCGAGATTTTTGGATTTATTGTTCCAGGGATAGTTGAGTTCATTTTATGTTTTTAAAACTCTGATGTCATTATTCCTTGATAAATGGAAGGAAATAAATGTGTTGGGTTTTCTCTCCACCGTAATGTCTCGAAATGCTTAATCCTATATTATTTCTTGTTTACGCTGTTATAAAAAAAAAATCTTCAAATTTTGGGTTAAAATTTTGGGGCGTTACACTTCCGTTGAGACAAAACCATCCCTTCACGGCTCCTAGCAACTTCTATACCCAGGAAATATCTAAGTGAACCAAGGTTTTTTGTAACAAAGTGTTTTTGAAGATGAGTCTTTGTGGCTTCAATATCTTTCACATTGTCTCATATAAGAATGATGTCATCCACATATACCACCATAATAACTATGCCTGAGTTAGTTTTCTTGATAAATAGTGTATGATCTGCCGCTGACCTATTAAAGCCAAAGCGTGACATCACTTCAAACAACTTTTGAAACCATGCACGAGGACTTTGTTTCAAGCCATAAATCGTCTTTCTCAATCTACACACCTTCTGACACTCCCCCTCAACCTCGAATCCTGGAGATTGTTGCATGTAAACGGTCTCAGATAGATCCCCATATAGAAATGCATTTTTCACATCTAATTGGCACAAGCTCCAACCATGTTGAACAGCTACAGAGAGAACAAGACGAATGGTACCCATCCGTGCAACAGGAGAAAAGGTTTCAAAAAGATCAATACCATAGGTCTGAGTATATCCTTTTGCTACTAATCTGGCCTTGTACCTTTCAATAGAACCATCAGATTTGTACTTTATTGTATATACCCATTTACATCCAACAATGTTGGCATCTGTTGAGGAATCAACTAGATCCCATGTATGCTGAGATACTAAAGCATCCATTTCTTCTTGCATAGCCAGCTTCCAGCGGTTATCAAGCTCTGCTTGTTGATAGTTCAGAGGAATAGTTTCAGCAGATAAGGCTGAAATAAAAGTTTTTATCTGATTTCCAATTCTGGCATTGGAGACAAAATGAGATATGGGATATAAGGTACATTGTTATGTCCCCTTGCGTAGAGCAATAGGCCTGTTATCATCATCATGAAGATCACTATTGTCAGTAGAACTTACCTCAGGGGAAGAAGAAGATGAAGGCACTTGCGGAGGTGGAGCTCTACGCACATATACCAGTGGAGGATTATTAAATCTTGAAGAGGATGAAGTTTGGTTCGGTAAGGAGGGCACAGATTCCAAAGGAAAAGGAGGTATAGGTAATGGAAAAGACTCAGCGGGATCAACCTGCAGCGGGGAACCGGTACTAGAGTAATATGGAGTGGATTCCAAGAAAGATACATCCGCATTGACATACTCTCGGCGAGAAATAGGATCATAACATCGATATCCCTTTTGATTTTTGGGATAACCTATAAATATGCATTTTGTAGCTTGAGCAGCTAATTTATCACGGTCAGGGCCAAGTTTGTGTACAAAACAAACACATCCAAATATTTTTGGCGAGAAAGAGAAGAGTGGGGCATTAGGTTTTAAGATATTTAATGGAATTTGATCACCCACAGAAGATGAAGGCATGCGGTTGATCAGATAACAAGCAGTGGTAATCGCATCACCCCAGTAAAAGGCAGGAACATTGGATTGAATCATAATGGTCCAGGCAACATCAAGCAAGTGTCGATATTTTCGCTCAGCCACCCAATTTTGTTGAGATGAATAGGCACAGGAAGTTTGGAGTTGAATGCCATGATCTTGGTAAAATTGTAACAGAACTTTTGATTTAAACTCAAGAGCATTATCAGTGCGAACAATCTTGACAATAGATTCAAACTGAGTTTTTATTTCCAGAATTAAGGATTTGATAATACTTGGAACTTCAGATCGTTCTTTTATTAAAAACACCCATGACAACTTAGAGAAATCATCAACAATAACAAGATAATATCGACACTGAGTCCTAGTAGGAATCTTACTAGGACCCCATACATCTGCATGAAGAAGTTCAAAAACTTTATTACTAGACTGACTCTGACTCGAAGGGAACGAACTTCGATGATGCTTGCCCAGCTGACATGCTTCACACTGAAATGATGTAGTGGAAGGAATTTGAGGAAAGACAGAACGAAGCTTTGACAATGAAGGATGACCAAGACGACGATGCCACTGAACAGGACTGAATGAGTGTTCCACTGTAGCATGAACATTACCCATTGGATGATGTAGGTAGTAGACTCCATTTTCTTCATAGCCTCCACCAATCTTCTTCTCCGTCAGCAAATCCTGAAATGACAACCCATCGGATCAAATATTACTCTACAGTTTTGTTCTTTTGTAAGGCAACTAACAGAGAGTAAACTTTGAGGAAAGTTTGGAGCATAAAGAACATTTTTCAACTGTAAGGAGGAGGATATAGAAATATTTCCCTGACCAACAACTGGGGAAGAACTCTCATCTGCTAATGAGACTCCTCGATGAACAGTAATATCCTTTAGATCTGAAAAAACAAGTGAATTTCCACACAAGTGTCTGGACTCTGGATGCACAAGAGTCAATAATCCACTTACTGTCAGTCGAATGAAGATGATTTCCTGTTGAGTAGGCAACACCAACTACAGGAGGGGTGGAACTCAAAGGACGAAGAGCTATCAGCTCATCATATTCAGCACAACTGAGGGTGATACTACTGTCACTTGCAGAGATATTATCGTGTACATTTGTTGCCTCGAGAGTAGTAACATTTGCTTTAGGAGCATATGACTTTGATGAAGAAGAGATTGGCCGACCATGCTTATCCCAGCAACGATCTTCTAAATGTCCAGATTTTCCACAGAATGCACATTGAAGCTTTCCTCTGCCTCCCATACCTCATCCACGACCTCGTCCTCTGATATTCTGAATATTTCCACGTCCATAACCAGATGAGACAACAAGAGCAGATGATTGAGTCACAGGCTGAGATTGTGGAAGAGAGATCGCAAGTCTACTCAGACGATTGTATGCATCAGCAAGAGTAGGTACATCTGATCCAGTCAACATTTGGACTTTTGCAACAGAAAATTCTGAAGAGAGACCTATAAAAAATCGAGCAACCATAGTTTGTTCTTGATGATCCTTTTGCTTCGAGCAACAAAGAGGCATGTGAGCATTGAGTCTTTCAAACGCAACTTTGACAGAGGCATAGTACTGGGCCAAGGTCTGATCTCCCTGCTGCAAATTATATATCTCCTGTTCGACTTGCAGGATACGACTCACATTAGTCCCTTGTGAGTACGTATCTCGAAGATTATCCCACATATGTTTGGCTGTATGATAGTAAATTAAACCATCTGCAATATGGGGTTCGACACTATTCATGATCCATGACATAACTATGTTATTATCTTCGTCCCAAGTAACGTATTTTCCAACCTTTTCATTAGGTTCATCTTCCAACAAAATATGTTTTCTATGATGTCCAGATACCGACATCATAAAAGTTCTGGACCACCTGGCATAGTTAGTTTCATTCAACCTTATAGAGGAACCATATGAGAAGGGATTTGCAAAAGCCTTATACTCCCCAATATGCTCAATTTTGGAATCACATTTCGAAGTTTCACCCATACTGAATATTGAATCCTAATTCAGCTTCAACACAAAATCAGACTTACTCACATGAACAGCGTGTGTTATAATCACACGTCAGACAAGTCCACGACTACACAGGCTGCCACACCAAAAATGAAATCTTAACAGGAGACAAGTGACCCAGACAATAGTGTGTGGTACAATCACACATCAGCCAATACTACGACCAGCAGCAGTACTAATTAAAAGCTTCCCACAAACAACATATGTTTCCACACAGCAGGGAATCACGCATGCTGCTTCCACGAACAAAAAAAAATTGATATTAACATTCAGTTTTCACAGCACTCATGTTACGACTGAAAAAAAAAATTCACGACACAGCCTGTTGCTTCCCCGAACAGAAAACTGATATTAACATTCTGTTTTTCACATCACTCATGTTACGACTGAAAAAAAAAGTCACGACACTGCAAGAATCACGATTGCTGATATTTATGTTCTAAAAATGAACAACCAAATAAGATCTGAGAAGAACTCGGCACCCAGATTCACGCCCAACGACAGCATGTTACAGCTGAAAAAAAAATCACGACACAGCAGGGAATCACGTCTGAAATCAAACACCCAAATAGATTTTAAGGAGAACTCGGCACCCAGATTCACGACCCACGATAATATGCTCATGCAGAAGCATAGAAATCACGACAGTTGCTCCCATATAAATCACGACAGCCAGAAACTTACGTTTGTTTTTTTTCTCGCGCAACCAAAAAGAAACTTGTCATATCCAGATCTTAATGACACACAATCATCGTGTCACAGATCTGTCATCAAGAACAAAGAAAAGAACGAGCAGCACACCTGTTTCCACCCCTTTTAGTTTTATTTGGTTTTTTTTTTCGTTGGTGTAGATCGATCACGCTCCCGAGATCTACCACTTTGATACCATGTAGAAGATCTGAAAACAAATACAGAAACTGAGGCAGAGAGAGAGAGAGACGGCTGTGTAGAAAAGAGAACTCAACACTTTAGATTAGGGCTAATCTCTATATTAAATAGAGAGTCCAAAGAAATAAATTACACTCAAGTCCCTCATTACACATTAAATTCAAATAACCTCTAGTTTAGAAAAACTTTTAACTAAAAACCTCTTAGTCTCAACACAGGCCTTCCCATTGCCACACAAATCATTAAAGGCCATAGTTTAGAGAAGGTTTCACAGATCTAACTAAGAAAAACAAAGAAAAATACATTTGATAGAGAGGAATGGTGAATTATTTTGATAAAGGATAAAGATATATGGCATGTATGTGTCCTATTATTTAAGTTGTTTCTTCACGGCCATTGTCATATTATTGTCCACGTGTTTCCCTCTTTAAAGTTTCCTATGAAACCCTCACTTTTGGTTATAGGATATTGGAATTTGGAACAATATGATAATCCTACATTCACCTGCTCTTCATCTGTTTATCAGCAACATTCCTATCAATTTTCCCTTATTTTACATTTGTGGGTTGCTGAATTTGGGCTGCTCAAACTAGCACAACACAATTCACTCTTGACTAGCCATCTACTTCAACTGCTTGTGTGCTTGAAACCGTTCATCATAAAACATACGAAAAATAGATCTAGAGCAGCTGCTAGGCTTCTCTGAAATTTAATTGCAGTTTGGATAAGTCTTCTCTGCCTTCTCTATATTACTAAGAACGCAACCATGAATCTTGGAACCAAGTACTACTAAATTTGTTGATTGAGTAATGATGTGGTTTGACTTCTCCACTGGTTTCTCCTCTTGAAAGCTGGCTTGTAGTCTATTTTAGTTGACTGGATTGAGGGTTGCTAGTTTTAGGCTTTGATCATTGAAGGTGGCTTTGCTACAAGTGTCCCTCAAACTAGTTTCATGCTGAGATGGTTGTGCCTACAAGTCATTGAATGGAATGCACAGGTAGATACTGATGAATGCTTGTCATTATGATTGTCATGCATTCAGAGTGCCACCATTCAAACTTCCCACTGAACTGAAACTGTCTTTAAACTGATTGTTTATTGTTGACAGTCATGCCTATTAAAGGTTACAAACATGAAACCAAAAAGCATCATGAAAACCGATACACATCATATCTGGGAAGTACCATTACATGATAGATAAACACAGACTGGTCTGTTTTATTAAGTGCACCCATAAAATCATATACAGTTTGGCAGAAAAATAGAAATTCAAGAAAGCTAAAACATTTGCAACTTACAGTAGTAATTGGTATCTCATAAATATCGAACCATGAAGGCATTAGAACACCATCTACAAGCAAAACAAAACATTCTAAAATTCAGTGCCAATTTGACTGCAGTAAATTGTCAAAAACTTTAACGATGCAATTTACAAGTTGGATAGATATCCAAATTAGGGAAAATTTTAACTGTGTAATAAGTGTATATACATGTCTAAGAATACCTGCCATAAATATTAGATGTGATACTTTAGATGTATTATTCCTCATAGAGAAATGTATGAAACAGGCATACAGCCTGTGTTATACACTGACAGAATCTGTAGGGTTTCATCAAACAAGTGGCATGATGAAACTGAAGATTTATACAGATGCATGTACAATATATATATATATATATATATATATATATATATATATATATTAATGCATTTAGGTTCTTTTCGTTTACTTTTTTGTATTTTAACTGCCCTTGCTGGGGGCATCTTTTACTTTTGGTCAAACTAGCAGTTAGGAGCTCCTAACCGCTAGCTATTCTAGCCGTTACGAACTCTAATGACTAGTTTTGGCCCTCTTGTTTTGTGTGTGTGTATATATATGGGACATAAGTCTCTCTTTATGTAATGCATTATGTAACGTTCCCAAAATCCCGGACTTAGTAACTTTTTAGGAAAATTTTGAAAGCCTTGTAATCATTCCTTTATCAAAGTTTTAAATAGCAATTCAGTGGAAAATGGTGTTTTAAAATAATAAGTCAACGGACCTTGAGCACATTACTTGCGAACATTTGCTTTACACAACGGATTTGTAACTTTGTATATTCATTGAAAATAAAGATATTCAAAACGAGATTTTGAAGTTTATACGAAAAGTGAGATTTCAAAGAAACCCTTATACCAAGTTACGAAAATGTCTTCAGAAGCGAAACATCAGGAAAAGAGTCTTATCTTGATATCATCACGTCATTGTGCCATCGTTTGTCGTACCGACCTAATCATCACCTGTACTCATAAGACAGGTCAGTTTCATGAAAAACTGCTAGGTGCACAAGTATAACAATTTAGAACAAAACTAACAGATGTTTTATTGTATACATGATATGCAATTTAACATAAGTAAAAATAAGCATGTTAATCTTGTTTCTGTATCGTTCCAATATTACCAGATGTCTCCAAAGAGTGAGCAAAATAAGCATAATGAGCATGCTAACAAAATTCAGAATCCAAACTAATATATACATTGTTCCTTTCGCAGTGTGCAAATCAAAATAAGTAAAATAAACATGATAACTTTGTTTCGATATTAGCTGTCTTGAAGGTATGCACAGGAGAAACGTAGAAACTGAGACTGTCTGAAGGTTTGTTATGCTATGTATTTTTTATACTTTGATCAGCTAGCTGAGTTCGTTCATAAGGAGACGGTCAGTGACTGAGAGAAAAATTTTCAGAGGCATTCGTGGCAAGGGATGCATCCAACTTATGTAGAAGTCCATGGGATCTACCACCTAGGATAATGTTTGGTAGCCCCGTCCCCTAACTCCGATGACTGAGGACACCGAGTCATTTGCTCTAGGGGTGGTTGTTAACAACCTATCCATCGGAGTTTTTGTATCATTTTATCCTCTCCCTTGACGAAACCAAAGAGGCGAATGGATACGTCAGGTTCTATTTTAACTGACGACCTATTTTACATGCTCTGTTCTTTCAAACCAACTCGAGCATCTTGCCTGTGAAGGCAATCATCACTATTTATGTGATTTCAACAATATGCATTTTGCATGCTTCGAGGTTACCATAAATCTATCATCCAATCATCGTAGTACTAACATGCCGTGTAACGCCCCAAAATTTCGAACCTTATAATTTCCTTGAAATAGTTGGGAAATTCCTTTTCTTTACAGAGTTTATTTCTAAAATCAGCGGAAACGATTTCTTTTAAAAGAAAGAGGGCAGGTTTGACAACCTTGGGCACGTTAGCGAGAAAACAAAGATTTACCATGGACGATCTGCAATAATACTTAGGAAACCATTTCTTCTATTTAAAGAGAGTATCAAGTTTGTACAAAATTTGGTTTCCTCAAGGGAAAACCGTATCAAAAACCAAAATGTCCAGGAGAAGAACTACGAGCAGAAACAGTGGATCCTTAAATCATCTCGCAGTCGCGCCATCGCCTGATGCACCTAATCGTCACCTGTACCCATAAGATGGGTTAGTTTTGCGAAAAACTAGCAGGAGAGTACAAAGACAGAAAGAACTAAATTAGGCATAGATAATTTATGCAGCAGGTAGTAACGAGCAAACTAAGCAGATAGACTGGAGGAATAAGCTAAGTACAACAAACTGAAAAAGGGTGTGCATGCTCAATTTAGTTATTACTTGATAACCAGCCATGCGGGTACATACATGGCACGTGAGTCGAAACAGTCGAGTCCAAGCCGAGTGTTCATTATGTTAAGTATTTTAATATACCTCGGTTGTCTGACTGAATCCTATTCCTATGGAGACGACCGATGGTCGAGAGAGTAAGTCCTCAAGGCCTGATAGGGATGCATCCAACTTCTGCAGAAGTGTTAGGCTAACTTATGTAGCCCCTATCCCTCCCCCCTCCCCCTATCCTCCGATGACTGGGGAAAAACGGGTCTTTTGCCCTTTTTGAAAGCCATAAATGGACTGTCTATCGGAGTTGGTATCCTTCGTCCTCTCTCTTGACGAAGCAAGGATGAATTGAGCGCGACGGGGTTTCTTAGCCGTTGCCTCATTCTTCATGCTCTGGCCCATTAGACCGAAACGAGCATCTTGCCTATGAAGGCGATCCCACTCTTATATGTGTTTTCAACAACCTGCACTAAGCATTAATCGAGGTCATAAGACTCTCTCATCCAATCGTCGTAGTACTAACATGTCTCGCATGTTTAAGAAGTACACTTACGAGAAAAGGGATACAGGTCCTTAATAGGAGCCTCGGGAGTGTGTTTCGCAAAGATATAATGTTTTTAAAAACTATTTTAACATATCAAATCTTTCGAAATGACACACAATCTTGCCAACATAAGGCATGTGATTTTCTCGAATCTGACATCCGATGATGCAGTGTCTGGGTGCTATGTAAGTCACGACACTGGTTTTGGTAAATGGGTTTCACAAAGGAACCTATTACCCAACAACTTGGTCTTGCCCCAGATCAAGGGTTTTCCCAAAACATATCGGGTGGAAAGAGGAATAGGTATTCCTCCCGAATACACTGAGTCTATGGCAAGAAAAAGAAGCCCCTGCCAGATATCTAAAGGAGGGCAGGGGCCATCGGCCCCTGCCGCGATAATAGTAAGAGGGGCAGGGGTCTTTGGCCCCTGCTAAGTCTTTAAAAGGAGGGAGGCCCTTGCTGGGTTTTTTAAGAGGGGCAGGAGCCCTCGGCTCCTGCCAGCCTTCTTAAAAGAAAGGGGCAGGGGCCGATGGCCCCTGCCAATGGAACGAGTAGGGAGGAGGGAGCGCAGGGGCCAAAGGCCCCCCCTGCGGCTCAATAGGAGAGGAGGTAGGGGAGTGCAGGGGCCAAAGGCCCCTGCCGAGCCCTTGCTCGACAGAAAAAGAGACAGAGGCCTCTGGCCCCTGTCGGTTAAAAGAGGGGCAGGGGCCAAATGGCCCCTGCTTGGTTTCCGAGGGGTGGGGCAGGAGCCTTCGGCTCCTGCCTCCTCTCTTAAGAAGAAGGGTAGGGGCCATCGGCCCCTACGTGGAAAGGGAAGGGCAGGGGCCATGGCCCTGCCAGAAAATTAAAAGGGCAGGGGGCTCCGCCCCCTGCCTGCTAAGAAGAGGAAAGCAAGGGGGGCGGAGCCCCCTTGCTTGTCGAAAAAAAGGAAGGCAAGGGGGCGGAGCCCCTTGCCTGTCGAGATAAGAGGAAGGCAAGGGGGCGGAGCCCCTTGCGTGCCGTGAAAAAAAAGGAGGAAGGCTCGGCTGGGGCCGCCGGCCACCTGCCGGCCTTCCGGCGAATCAGGGGGGGGAAAAAGAGGGGGGAAAAGGAGGGGGCTACCTGGGCTGCCGTGAAGGGGGGTTCGTCGGAGAGGGTGGCGCCGTGAAGGGGGTTGGCCGGCGTCGGCAAAGAGAGAGAGATAGAGTCGGGGGAAGAGAGAGCAGAGGGGAGAGAGACGAGAGATGAGAGAGAGAGTCGGGAGGTCGGGGGAGGCTCGTAGGCCCTCCCCTCTCCCTTCTCGTCTTTTAATAGGGAGGGGGCGCACACAGGGCCCGCCCCCTGTGTCGCCGGAGAAGCCCCCTGCTGTGGGCTGTCAGTCCCCTCGAAAAGGGTTTTCGAGGGGCTGGCACAGGTTGGATCCGGGTCGGGTCTGGACCCGATCCGGGTCCGATCTTAAATTTTTTTTTTTAACTGGTTTTTACATGCCGTGCATGTCTGATAATATCGCTACGATGAGAAGGGTATCGATTTCTCAAAAAGAAACCCCAACTTAATTGTGTGATGAAAGAAATGATGTAACAATTTTAGTTTAATTTGATATGTTCTGGTATTTTAAACCACTTTTATATCATTGTGCAATTTGCACGTTATGAGATCGCCACGAATCTCTCATCCAATTACCATAGTATCAACATGTTGTGCATGTCTCACGATACTACTTACGATAAAAGGGGTATAAGAAACCTCGCCCAATCACATTCCCAAGCTCCCAACCGGGGGTATCCGGGTCATAACGGATATTAAGTTGAAGTTTGTAAACACTTCTTCCTATTGTGCCGGTTTGGGAAAACTTAGTTGCAATTAGGTAACCCTCAAGTATTCGAATTTGTTTTTTAAAACTACGCATATTTGAATGCTGGATTCACGCAAGAAATTCCTTGTCTTTCAAGTTTTAGCGCACATGCGCAAATCCGTGTCTTTTATAAAGAGCAAGCATGATACAGGATAAGGAAGAGTACGCGATTGCATACCTTACGAAATTGTATATATGTACGTATAATATATATATTACATAACGCAGGCATGTGCACATTACAGTGTGACGGCAATGTATAAAGCAAGACTCGATGTGCAAAACCGCACATCGAGCTAAATAATGCATAAGAGAACGAGGTACGAAATCGTACCTCAACTAAATAAATGTGTAAGCAGTGCGTGAGGTACAAAATTGTACCTCGACTAAAAAATGCATAAGCAATGCACGATGTACGAAATCGTACATCGGCTAAATAAATGCGTAAGCAGTGCACGAGGTATAAAATTGTACCTCGACTAAATATATGCATAAGCAGTGCACGAGGTACAAAACTATACCTCAGCTAAATAAATGTGTAAGTAGTGCACGAGGTACGAAACTGTACCTCGACCAAATAAATGCGTAAGCAGTAGCCCGTGCACATGATAGCACAGCGGCAAAGTAAATGACATAAAGTAAGGCTCGATGTGCGAAATCACACATCAAGCTAAATAAATGCGTAAGCATGAGCCTGTACACATAAAAACATTGTGGCAAAGTAAATGACATAAAGCAAAAAAAAAAAAGGACAAGGATCGCAAAACTGCATCCTTGAGTTAAAAGCATATATATATATATATATATATATATATATATATATATTCATTTACAAGTTTTAGCATTGTCCTTTCTTTGTTTTTCGTGCAACTTTCCCTTACCTCGAAGATGGTCGAACTTGCGAACGATTCTGAGCGTAGGTCTTTAAAGACTTATGCCTTGGTGTGTGTGCCACGTCCGCTACGCCGATGGGGTGAGCTAAAAGTGTTTTGTCATAAGGGAGTCGGGGGGTTGCGTCGACGTGCAAAAGTATCTGGATTCTGGCATGAGGGGAGCTCCAAAGGTGCGTCGGCATGACTGAGGCGGGTCAGGGTCGTGCGCCGACGTGACTCGGGCGAAGTCGAGAGAGAGGAGGGGCTCGGGTTCCGCCGGCGACAATCTGGAGTGCCGAGGGGGGAGAGAGGGTGCGTTGGGGAAAAGCTCGGGGAGAGAGAGAGAGAGAGAGCAAGGAGCGTAGGGGGATCGGGCCCTACCGACGAGAGGGTCGGGGGTTGCAGCGAGTCGAGGGAGAGAGAGAGAGGAACGCAGGGGGGTTTCATTTTCTTTTAAAAGAAAATCCCCAGCGGGGGTTTAAATAAGAACACGGGGGGAAATGGATCTGGATCCGGGTTGGATTCAGTCCTGGATCCAAAACCTTTTTTTAAAAAGCAAGTGTTACACATTTTGCGTGCATTCTTTTTATGAATAAAATTATTATTTTAATTGTGTGTATGCATTTGGTTTAATTGTGAGTGCCATAATGGCTTTGCGATCTCTTGCACTCTTGAAGTCCATTTCATTACATGGTATTAGAGTCATTGGCTCTTAATTCTAAAGGAATTGCTTGTGTTTGAAGGCTCTCTTGTTTTCTTCAAGTGCTCGTAGTGCTCGTGATTGAAGCCTTCAAGTGTTTGTGGTGCTTATAATCTTTAAGTGTTCATGGTGACAAATTTTGGTGCAATACATTCTTTCTTCTTTGTTTCTTCCAACCCTTTTCTTCTCTCCATCTCATATCATGGCAGAAAAAGAGGTTGTTATTGTCCTTTTACAAAGGAACTATGACATCTTGTGGATAAATCTACCTCCAAATTACAACTCATCTTCACCAGAAAAGTTAATGGTGTGAAAGAGGTACTTAAAGATGATGACAAAGATGCAAGGAAATGAGAGCCTTTAAACACAAACAAGAATGTCCACCAATGGATACAAAATGGACAATCACAAAACCCACAAAAGGCACACACACAAAAGAAGGCTCTTATAAAAAAATAATATTTTATTAATGCCAAGTATGCAAGACGCATACTTTACAAAGAAGGGTTTAACCCCTTTTTATACAAGAGAAGGGAACCCAATACAACTGTTGGGGCTAGTCCAACAACTATATTTCGTCAACATTTGTGTTGACCAAAAAATTAAAAAAATTAAATAAATAAATAAAAAGAACTAAAATTACAATAAAATAAAATATATAATACATTTATATATATGTATATATGTATACTCAATATTTTTACATACACAAGTATGTACACATATAGATAAATATAATATATATATATGTACATTTTAACACTCCCCCTCAAACTTACGATATAATGAGTGAAAGTTTGTCTAAAAGGAACTGAAACCTAAAAGCTAAGAGAGGTTTGGTGAAGAAGTCTGTCAATTGGTACTTTGATATAACATAAGGCAGATCAATATTGTCACGTAGATACTCCTCTCGTACATAGTGACAATCCATCTCGATATGTTTGGTGTGCTCGTGAAACGTACGGTTGCTAGCAATGTAAACCGCCTTTTTGTTGTCACAACACATTTTTGAAACTCCTATTACTTGAATTTTCATATCTACCAACAATCTCCTTAGCTAGATCACCTCTAGTCATAGCCTGATATTCAACTTCCGTGGATGACAGAGAGACATTTTGTTGCTTCTTGTACCTCTACAAAATTAGGGATTCACCTAAAAATACACAAAAATTCATAATTGAGTATTTGTTATTGTCACAACACATTTTTGAAGCTCCTATTACTTGAATTTTTATATCTACCAGCAATCTCCTTAGCTAGATCACCTCTAGTCATAGCCTGATATTCAACTTCCGTGGACGACAGAGAGACATTTTGTTGCTTCTTGTACCTCTACAAAATTAGGGATTCACCTAAAAATACACAAAAATTCATAATTGAGTATTTGTTATTGGAATCACCTCCCCAATCAACATCAATATAAGCAATTAAATCTAATTTAGATGAAGAAGACAAGAAGAGGCCTGTAGAAATATAAGTTTTAATATATCTAATAATTCATAGAATGACTCCCATGTAAACAGTAGGAGCATGTTGAAATTGACTAGTTGTGTTGGATCTTCAAGAGGTTCTCCATCATCGATTCTCATCTTAATATTGACAACCTCAGAAGTATCTACTCTCTTATCATCAGTGATTTCAGACCTAAAAATAATATCATAAGCAAATTTAGACCGAGACAAATACCGTCTAGGAGAATAAGAAACTTCAATCCCTAAAAAAGTATATTAAGAAACTCAAATTAGTCATTTCAAAATTGTTTTTTAACAATTTTTTAATATTTTCAACTCCTTTGTTTGTCTCCTCCTGTGATAATCATGTCATTCACATATAAGAGGAGAACAACAATACCTACATCAGTTTTCTTAACAAATAAAGATGTGTCAATCAAACAAAAACTAAAACCAATAAACTTGTCATACCATGCTTTTGGTGCTTGTTTTAGACCATATAGTGTCTTGTTCAAATGAAATATTTTTCCCTTAGGAATGTTCACACCAAGAGGTGCCTCTAATATAAACTTACTCAACTAAATTTTCATTAAGGAATTCTTGACATCCATTTGGTAATATAGGCCAATTTCTAATAGAGGCTACAACTACTAAGTGAAAAAGTAGTGTTTTGTATATTACATATGTCATAACGACTGTACAATGTATTCTGGGTCTGGATATTATGCCGGGTATGGACATTATACCAGACCCGGACCCATATTGTATATCAAAACATATAAATACATGTTCTAGGTCACGATTTCATTATTGAAATCGTGACAGCCGCAGCCCCTCTTCTCCTCTTCTTTTCTCTTTCTCACAAAACAGATTCTAGTGAAAAATCTCATATGGTATCAGAACCGAGATCCACCTAGGGTTTGAAGCGGCTTCCAAAAGGTGTGACCTGACTGTTTCAATCAAGAGGGGTTCCTTATTTCTTCTATCTCTTCTTTTCGTAAGTCTTATTTTTTTCTGTCTGGATGATTCACGTCTCACGTGAATCCCTAAAATCATCACGTCTCACGTGAATCCCTAAAATCATCACGTCTCACATGAATCTCTAAAACTACCTTATTTCTTATTCTTGTCTAGAAGGATCACGTTTCACGTGAATCCCTAGTTTCACGTGAATCCCTAAAATCGACTCATCTTCTTCGTCTGGAATATTCAGATCTGATCGTGCTTCTGCACCAGATCTGAAATACTCCACCTCTACGCATTCTCATTTTTTCACTTGAACCAAAATATTCAGATCTGAGCGTGAAGTTGCATCAGATCTGAAATATTAAGTTTTTGATTGATGTTTTTTTCATATACTGTTCAAACTTGATATTTGACATCAGATTTCAATCTGAGTCTAATCTATCAAGCGTCTACAGTCTATTTCTTCTTGTTGTCACATCTAATATTCATATAGCATTCTGCCCTCTGTCCACATCATACCCATCTGCATTTTGTCTGAAAACACAATCAGTTTTAAATTTTGTTCAACGTGTGTTGTTTAGAACTTCTTATTGCGTCAATCACAAGCCTTATAAATATAACAAGGAAAATTTTAGATCTGGTTCTCCTTTTGAATCTGAAAGTTTCTGATCGCTAGTTTCTTAAAGGTTGCCCAGCTTTGGAAAAAAAAAAAGGGCCGACCAGCAAACTTCTCTGGCAATATATTGGGCACTTCGTGAATATCTTTGTTAAAATTTCTTCTTTCAATCATGGATTCTCATTCTTCTCAATCGAGTCTTCCTTCGAGTTTCCTCAATCAGCTTGTTTCCGAAAAGTTAACCACCTCAAACTTCTTGATTTGGAAGAGACAAATCATTCCTTTTATAAGGAGCCAAGGTCTCTTAGGTCATCTGGATGGAACTCCAGCCCCGCTAGAATTTGTTACGAGAGAAGAGAAAGATGATAAAGGGGCAACTTCAATTGTGTATGTCAAAAATGCAGAATATCTCAACGGGGAAAGGAAAGACCAATCAGTAGTTGCATACATTACCTCTACATTATCTCAAGAGGTTCTTGTTGCAATCCCTGACAATTGTACAACCATGCAACTTTGGGAGAGATTGGTTCAGACGTATTCACAAGTTTCATAGGCAATGATGGTTTTTCTCAGAGGGAATTTCAGCTGCTGAGAAAAGACTCCATGACCATCATGGAATATCTAAACAAGATGAAGACTATCACAGACCAACTTGCAGTTATAGGATGTGCAGTGAACGATAGTGATATAGTGCAACAAACTCTGAGTGGACTGGGATCTGATTATAATATGATTGTCACTTCACTACTGTGCTTGCCTTCTCTTCATACTTTTGATGAGTTGCGAGCTAAATTAATTCAATATGAAATGACTCTGAAAGGCTTTTCTGAAGAAAACCACGCTTATACAAATTCTAAAGAAGCTTTTGCCACAGGGGTAACTTATGGTCGAGGACAGGGGCGAGGGGGATAAGGGTGAAATGGACACGGAGGACGTGGATTGCTTCCTACTCCAAATATGTTGACCCATGCTCAGGGACAAAGATCTATCCCCACTTGCTTTCTTTGTAACAAAAGGGGGCATATCAAGGCGAATTGTTGGCACAATCCTAAAAATAAAGGAAAGCCTCCACAAACAGAACCAAAAAGGAAGTTCAGCAGTGTAAGATTGCGTATTTTTGGTACTTAGACATTTCTTGAGATTTTCAAAAATTTGTCTAAGTCTGAGGGAAAAATCGTTTGAGGCTTAATTTTTAGACTGATATATTTGAGTCCATATTTGACCCAGGTCTCATCGACAAAGTCGAGGCAAGCCAATCAAAACGTGATAGAGAGTTTTATTTTCGACCTTTAAATTCAAGCGAAATTCACGATAATTTCGGACGAAAATTGGAATTTCATATGTGTGTTATATACCGTCGAATGCGTCTCAGAATTCTGAGCACAACAGTACTTTATTTTCCTTGATTCAGGCTACGGTTGGCCCAAAAATTTTTTTTTAAAAGAGCGGTTTATCGAAACGGATCCAGGATTGGATCAGACTGGATCCAAGGGCCATGATACGAATTTGTATGGTTTTGGGTCCTACTTAAAATCTGGTTTGGGTCCAAATTTGGATCCATTTTTGTTAGGAGTAAGGGTTTGGATCTTGGATCCGGATCCGAATCTAAATCCATGCCCAATGTTTTTCCTAGCTTTAAATTCAATTTAAAGTTTTATTTTGAGGATAATTATAGTTATAAAGCCTTTAGGGTTAATTTGGTTATTTTTGAAAAGTTATAAATAATTTTTATTAATTAATAATTAATAATTATTTAATTAATATCAATTATGAAATTTAATTGTTGGGCTCAGTGGGACTCTCTAAAAGAGTCTCTATGCTTTACCTAAAAGAGTTTTAGGAAAGTTAGAATTCATAAAAGAAAAGGGGAAAGTCAACATTTGGTAGAATTTCAAAAAAAATTGGAAACTACCTTAGAGAGGGAGTTTCCAAAATTTTTGGAAACTCTCTCAAGAGAGAGAGTGAGCTGGAGATAGGGGGGCGTCACCCCCTCTCTCTCATCTATTTAGTAAAGAAAAAAAAAAGGGGGAAAAAGAAAGAAAGAGGAAGAAAAGAGGGAAATAGAGAGAGAGAGAGGAGGAGGAGGAAGAAGAAGCCATTTTTCCAGCTCCAAGCTTTTCCACCATTGATTTTTTTTTTATTCTCTTGCAAGGTACGGGTCTTTCTTTTAATTTAAGTAAGGATAAAGAACATGGATTCGATTTTCATGAAGTATTTTAGTGTAAAACCATGTGGGAGAGTAAATTCGGACATTTACTCTAAAGATCCATGGATGGAATCCATGTATTTTCGTTTTCTTGTATGTTATTGTGGAATAACCCATGTGTAGATGTGTTTTTACATTAAAACAGAATTTTTGACCCATGAAAAATAGAGTTTCTTATGTATGTGCATGCTAGTATTGCCGATTTTTATGAAAAAAAGGGATTATTAGTGCATGTGAATTCCATAACGTGGCTGCATGTTTGTTTATGATAACAAATGATATTTATTGCATAACCAGTTTGTGTAACTTATTGAATCTGATGTATACTTGATCTATCCATGTGTGTTTTATGCAAAAATTTCATGTACATGCATATTGGGGCTTTGTTCTTAGTGCATTAAGCATACCCGAGGTCATGACAGTTTATTTCTGTCTGTGTTGGTGTGCTGTCATTAAGAAAACTCATATATACATGTAAACAAAAAAAAATCCACTGTTTGCTGTGTTGGGCCTCAGCAGACCACAGTCGGCTAAGCCGGGTGCCGTCAGCCCCAGCTGACTGGGTCGACTGGGCCAGTCGGCTGGGCTGGGGTTTTGGCTTAGCTAGCCAGGTGCTGGCAATGAAAGAAAAAAAAAATTATAACCTACGTTTGGTTGGGTTGGCTGTCAGACCAGCCGAACCCAGTTCGGCTGGCCTGACAGGCCGAGCCAACTGGCAGCCCAGCCGAGTTGGGCTCGGCTGGGCAATACCCAGTCCCTGTGGAATCTGGCAGCACTTGCCAAGTGCTGGCAGATTCCATCTGTATCAAAAAAAATTAGTTTAAAATTATTTGTGTGTGCTGAGCCGTGGTGGGGCAGTCAGCCCCAGCCGACTGGGTCGGCTGGGTGGGTTTGGCTGTGTGCAAGACCCAGCCGATCAGGTCAGCTGGGTCCTATGTTCTCAAAAAAAATCTTGTGTTGTAAGGGTGTATTTTAAATACAGTTTAAGCATGCATACAGGTTCCATGTATGACACTATGCCCAATTGAGAGCATAAGAGAAAGTTGAACTAGCCTAGGAACTTGCAGTAATACCTATAATTTTTCATATTTGCTGTCTATAATATATTCAGCCTTTTGCATGGAAAGAATAAGATGTTTTACTTTCCGTATTAGATGTACTACGTTGAATCAAATCATTATTTCAAGACCGCATTTTATGCATGTGCATACATTAATTTGATGGGTTTGGCACATGCGTCATTACTCGACATATTCACATGCTTAATTAAAGTGTATATTTCATTAAAGCTTGCATGCAACATGAACATGTGAATTAAGGCAGGCATTAGTCATAAATGTGTGCGGATTGAATGGAGGTATATGTTTAACTTGGATATGTGTGCACCGTGTTTGACTGGTTTAAAGGTATTGGGGCATCCGTGCTTGACTGGTTTAAAGGTACCAGAGTACTCTGAGTGGGTCTGTGTAATCAAATAGACAATAATTGGCTTATACAAAGGTTGGGGATCTAGTATTAAGGTAGTAATAAATTAATTTTGGGAGAACACCTCAGAATTTTGGAATAAATAAATAAATAAAATATCAACCCACTCAGGTTTTGGCTTACCTTGGAGAGGGTAGGTGGTACAAAACTCCGAGGACATGTGTTTCTGGCTTCGAACGAAAGTGGCTCGTTGGTCCCTAGTTCTCGGAGTTAGGGGACCCGGACTACCAAATGTGTCTTAGGTGGTAGCTTCATGTTCTTCTGCAGAAATTAGGGATGCATCTTGTTTTGGTTTTACACATTTGAGAGGTTCTCTCGATCGCTGGCCGCTCTCTTAGGATTTACAGTTTCAGTTAGAATGTTCGGGTTAATAAAACACCAATGAATAATGAACCCCCGAATGTTCTCTTCTGAAATGGTTGTCTTGACCTGCGTGTACTCGTGGGATAATTAAAGAAAAACACTAACTAAAAACATTTTGTGTACATCAGTTGAGCGGGGAATTGACAGGTTTGCACTTTAACATGTTAATAGTTACTTTTAGCATGCGATTGTTTAAATTAACATAAAAATAAATTCAGTATATTCGTGAGTTTGATTTGAGTCTGCTATTGTTCACATATGTTAGTTAGATTCTAGAGGTTGTTGTGGTAATACTTCAGTTTATGTTATTTACTTTGCGTTTTTACCTGTCATTAGTTAACTTAGCATAAATTAAATTCTTTATTCCTGTGATTATTGATTTGATCATGTTAGTGTTCATATATACTAGTTAGAAACTTAAATTGGCAATGTGTAGTAGTTTAGTTATGTTCATATTCTCATGCTATGCTTAGGGTCATGCCTTATTGCCTGTAATTAAACAAATCCCTTGCATACTTCTTACTTAGTATATTTGTCAAATTCACAGTAATTACCTACTTAGACAGTTGTAGTCTAATTCCTATAAATTTATCATTTTTCAGGTGAAGAATAGAATATCATGAGTGGCTGTGGGATGGGGTGTTGATCAAGATGTTTGGTTTATTGTGTTCTCGGAACATCTCAGATTAAATTTCAATCTATTATTATTCATGTTATTTGGAACTCTGATGTCATAAATCTATTTGGAATAAATTTAATGATGTTGCTTGATCACTCTTATAATGTGCCTAAATGCTTAACCCAATAAAATGATTGTTTCCGCTGTTATAAATTAAAAAAAAAGTTTCCTCAAAAGTTTGGGTTCAAATTTTGGGGCGTTACACGTATTTTCATACTTAGTCATCTTTCTGGTTTTTCGAAAATTTGGCTAAGTCTGAGAAAAAATTTATTTGGGGCTCGGTTTTTAGACTGATGTCTTTGAGTTTGGGCTTGGACCAAGTTCCATCGACAAGGTCGTAACGAGCCAATTGAGGAGTAAGAAAGAGTTTTATTTTCGACTTTTCAATTCAAGCGAAATTCAAACAAAATTCGAGTTATTTTTTAGCGAAATTCAAAGTTTGATATTCGTGTAATATGTCGTTGGATGCGTCTCGGAATTCTGAGTGCAACAAAATTTTATTTTCCTTCATTCAGGCTATGGTTGGTTCAAAAATAGCATTTTTCTAAAAATTTTGCAGTTTGTCAAAACGGATCCGGAGTTGGATCGGGTTGGGTCCAATGCCTATGGTCCGAATTATTATGGATTTGGATCTTATTTAAGACCTACTTAAATATGGATTTAATCCAGATCTTGATCCATTTTTGTTTTGGGTATGGGTTTGGATTTTTTGATTCAGATCCAAATCCAACCCCCATGAATTTTTCAGCTTTAAATTCAATATAAAGCTTTAATTTGAGGTTTAATAAGGTTGAGAAACCTTCTGGATTAATTTGGTTGTTTCTGGAAGTTTTTAGATAATTTTAATTAATTAATAATTAATTAATATTAATTACGAATTTTGGTTTAGGGCTAAGTAGGACTTCTTAAAAGAGTCCTCCTACTTACCTAAGAAGGTTTAAGAAGTATTAAGAATGAGTTTTAAAAGAATTGGAAAGTGTTGAAGAAAAGTCAAGTTTAAGAGTTTCTAAAATTTTGGAAAAAAACAAAATGGAAAGATGGGAACTCTCTTAGAGAGGGCTGGAGAAGGGGGAACGTGTAACGCCCCAAAATCGTGGACTTGAAACCTTTTATGAAAAAGGTTGGAAGCTTTGAAATCAATCATTTATCAAAGTTTAAAACAAAAGTTCAGCGGAAGATCAGGTTCAAAACAACAAGTCCCTAGACTTTGGGCACATTACAACCAAAAAGCAGATTCCCCCTTACAAACCGATTTGCAGTTCAAATATATATTTTATTGAAATGAAAAGAAGAACCACATTTTGGTAATACAGTTTTAGAAATCCCGAGTTATAATCAAAAGAGATGCTTTCAAAGAAACCTTATACTGCATCAATCAACAGTATCCCCAAGAGCGCAACGTTAGGAAAGGGCACTGCCTTGAATGCATCGCGTCATCATGCCATCGCAAGCTGTTTCGACCTGTTCACCACCTGCCCATGAAAATGAGTCAGTCACACAACAGACTAGTAGGGGTGCAAAGGACAAGAAAGAGCAGAAGCTGCAATAAGTAAGATAAACACTAGCTCAAGCAGAAACAAGCAAGACTAGCAGATCTAACCATATGTATTGTGGAGTAAGCAAAGCTCTACTAAAGCAAACAGCTACGTAAAAAAAAGAGCAGGAAGGATCAGAGTGCTGAACAGACAACTATAGCCATCTCACAAATATAATAGGTGAAGAGTAACTAACTCTATCCACCAGCCAAGCAAAAGCAATTGCATAAGACAGGTATTCATAACAACATTCGTAATAAATACAAGTAACATTATATGGTTCAGCCTATCGGCCAGCAGCTACATTAATCGTGAGGCACAAGCTATTGCATCACAAGCAATCTGTAAGCTACACAGGATAAGCAATCGACTAGTATGAGAAGCTAGTTATCACCAAGCAAAGAACTGCGTAAGCAGTATAACCAACAAGGGTAACGCCTCGACAGGCGTACCTAGCTCAACGAGTAGCATACCTAACTACCGAGCTAACAAGTAAGCAAGCAATGTACGTCACAACATGCATATCTCATGATCATGTGTATAAGTTATATCTTGTCTCATAACTGAGCAGGTCATTGTGGGTACGCACAAGGCAAAACGTAGAAACAACTGAGATCGATTCGGGGGTCCATTATGCTATGTATTTTATTATACCCCGAATGACTGACTGAGTCCGCTTCCTAAGGGGACGGTCTGTGACCAAGAGAGTAAATCCCCAAAGGCAACAAAGGCCCAATGGATGCGCATCCGTACTTCTGCAGAAGTGGCCCAAAGGATTTCCCCTAACCTTCGATGACTGGGGATGGTCGGATCTTTGCCCGAGATTGCCATATATGACTGTCCATCGGAGTTTTGTACCATCCATCCTCTCTCTTGATGAACCGTCCCGAATGAGCACGACGGAGGGTTTCTTAACCGTCGTCCCATTCTCATGCTCTGGTCTTTCAACCCAATCGAGCATCTTGCCTGTGAAGGCGCATGATTATTATTTAGGTGAGTTATACGCGCCATTGCGCGTTTGAGGCAAGCACACAATTCACATCTTACTCACAGCAGTACGCATCGTAACTATTCACATATACAATCACGATAAAAAGGGGGGGTCAATCCTCAGTGAGGGTAGAAACATCACTCTTGTGATCTCAAACACATGCCATTGCATGTTCGAGGCCGACATAGACCTCTCATCTTACTCATCGTAGTACGCAACGTACATGTTCAAAAGTACACCTACGATGAAAGGGGTATGGATCTCTCGCAGGAAATCCCAATGCTTCTACTTTATAGAAGTCTGCAGTGAACTCATTCCAGTTCCAACTGATCGTGCTCGGGTCCTTTAGACAATCGCGAGCAATCTGCCTATTAGGCGAAAGCAACATAACAGGATTAGCTTAATGTGTCAATACACGCTTAGAGGTTACTATAAACCTCTTGTCCTTCTCTTCGTAGTCCAAACATATCGTACGTAACTAAAGGTATAACTACAAGAGGAAGAACATGGATCTCTTATAAGAGATCCAGCAATACCTTCACGAAGGAAGGCGCTACAATCATGGTTGAACCAGAAAGCCTAAAACTAGGTCTCGCATCAGAGGTGAGGTAACGCCGGTCTAGTGATGACGCAAGTACCTTGCTAGGATCCCCACCTCTATTCGTGCACAGGATCCTAAATAAGGTTATCTAAGTCGTATCGAATAGGCAAACTAAGGTTGTAACACATCTATCACAAATACATCAATTTGGGAGGTCCGACCGCTACCTCTGTTTTACAAGCTATACATCTTGAAAATAGGTTTGCACCTAAGACGATGTCTTTTGAGAACTGAAGTGAATAAGTGTGTGTCGTGGCTTGTAAGCCAAGTGAGACGATATACACTACGCACTCGAAGTTGCACTCAGAGAGTGCAAGCTGACAAGAGGCAAACTCATGCACATACTAATACAAAGGTACGACGAGGGACAAGCCTCGGGGGCGAAGCCGCACCTCGGGGGCGAAGCCGCACCGCGAGGGCAGAACGCTAAAGCTCCACACGAGGTATGAGATCATACCTTGATCATCGTAACGCACAAGCAGGCAACTACGCAAGCAACGCGTGAGGTAAGAGATCCTATACTGACTACGCAAGTGTAAAGGACGACTCACGAGGCATGGGGTTACACCTCGATAGATCGCTAAGCGTAAACAAGTAAAGAAGCATACGACAACAATGGAATACATAATGAGCAAGGCATATGCACGAAGTGCGGCAACAAGGTAAAGACAAACGCATACAAAAGATAAGGGCAAGAGCAGCACGACAGCACAGGAAGGTAAAGCGCGAGAAGTAAAGCAGGAGCAAGGTCATGGCGCATAAAGCGCGGGGCAACAAATAAATGCAGGAAGTAAAGTGCAAGAACGTAAAGAAGGACCAGGATCTACATCCTGGAGAACAAGGCAGACATAAGCAAGTAAATGCCAAAGCGCAAAGCGCGGGGCAGCATGAAAGTAAAGTGCGGAAAAGTAAAGAGGACAAAGATCGCGAAACCGCGTCCTTGAGTTAAAGACATGGAATGTAAAGACATGAATGAAAAGCCTAGGCACATATAGCGCGGCGGCGACAGAAAGGAAAGTGCAGGAAAGTAAAGAGGACAAGGATCGCGAAACCGCGTCCTTGAAGGTAAAGACATACATATATACATTATACGTATACATATATCGTCCTCTTTTACTTATCTTCCTTATTTTAGCATTTATCAGTTCATTGTCCTTTCACGCAAGAATCCCCTACCTTAAGGGGTTGCGGGTCCTCGTACGCATGCAGCGTAGGCAAGCAAGAGCTTGAGCAACAGAGGGCGAGCCGGATCCACCGTTCAACCTGGAGATCTTAGAACATTAGTATATGCCATATAAGAAAAGAGAAGCAAACACAGCCAGGTCTCCTGCCTGCAGAAGTCAGAGGCATGAGCTTTGCATCCTGCAGACAAGGGTGCCAGAGGCAGGGGCCTCAGCCCTGCTTGACAACAATAGCAGAAGCAGGGAGCAGGAGCTCCCTGTCTGCTAGCACAAGGAAAGGCAGGGGAGGGAGCAAGGGCTCCCTGCCACACCTGCTACAACAAGGCAGGGGGGGAAACACCCCCTGACAGAACAAGAGACAGGGGCGCAACCCCCCGCTGGTAGCAAGAACAAGGCAAGGGGGCAAAGCCCCTTGCCGAAAAACAGCAAAGATGCAGGGGGCAAGCCCCTGCTCGAAAACAAGAAATCAGGGGGGCTTCGCCCCCTGCTGGCACAATGCAGGAGGCAGGGGGCCCGCCCCCTGCCGGCTCAATGCAAGAGGCAGGGGAACAGAACCCCCTGCCGAGGAGCAACAGAAGAGCAGGGGGGCTCCGCCCCCTGCCGAGGAGCAACAGAAGAGCAGGGGGTGAAGCCCCCTGCCGAAAAACAAAAGCAAAGACAGGGGGACAGAGCCCCCTGTCGACAAATCCTCAAAAAGGAAGGCAGGGGGCTCAGTCCCCCTACCGACCCACAGCAAAAAGGCAAGGGGGGGTAACCCCCTGCCAGCAAGAAGCAACAGGGGGCTCAGCCCCCCTGTCGACCAACAGCAAAGAGGCAGGGGAGGTAACCCCCTGCCAAAACAAAAGGCGACAGGGGGCTCAGCCCCCCTGTCGACCCACAGCAAACAGGGAGAGTGACAGGGGGCTCAGCCCCCCTCCCCCTGTCGACCAAGAGCAAAAAGGCAGAGGGGTAACCCCCTGCCAAAACAAGAGGCGACAGGGGGCTCAGCCCCCCTCCCCCTGTCGTCCAACAGCAAAAAGAGTGACAGGGGGCGAAACCCCCTGTCAAGAAGAGCCAACGACAGGGGGCCCAGCCCCCTGTCGACCAAGAATAAAGGGAGGCAGGGGGGTTTAGCCCCCTGCCAACCGACAATGATGACAGGGGGCTCATCCCCCCTGTCGATCCATCCTGCACACAGAAGAGAGAGAGAGGAGGGTTATACCTCCAAGATCAGGGGAGTCGCCAGGCCGGAAGATCGAGGGCTACCGGACGGAGGGTGGTGGTGTTGCCGAAGCTGGAAGGCTGTCACCGGTTGCTCGAGGTCGATGGCGCTGATCGGCAGGTCGTCGGAGGTCACCGCCCTCACAGCCCAAAGAGGGGGAAGAACGTGGTCGCTGGTGGTTGAGGAAGCTGGCAGCAAGCTGCCGGCAACTGAGGGGAGGGACGCAGGTGCCAGCGCCGTCGGGAAACCTGCCGGACCGAGGAAAGGTGGCCGCCTGCGTCGATCGCCGGCAACCGAAGACTGACGAAGGCCGAAAGGTGGTCGAGGACTTCGATCTCCAGCAGCAGGGAGGGTGGAGGGTCGGCAGCGAAGATCGTCAGTCGTCGGGGAGGCTGCCGGACGAAAACACTCGCCGGCGTCTCTGATCGCCGGCGGCAACGTGAGGGGAGAGAGATCGGAGCAGAGGAGAGAGAAGGGGCAGCGATCGGGGACTCACCGGAGCTCAAAGGGGGAGAATCGCCGGTCGTCAGGGAGGCCGGACGGACGGAATCGCTCGTCGGCGTCTCCGATCGCCGGCGGCAGCGGCGTGAGGAGGGGCGGAGCCGATGAGAGAGAAGGGGCGAGGGTTTTGCCCCTCGCCCGAGACACTGTGTCCTTTTAAGGACACCGGCTTCTCGAGAAATCGAGAAGCCAGGGCGCGGGTCGGCTCGAGCTCGGATCCAGCCCGGATCCGGGTCCGACACAGGGGGCAGACCCTGACTCGTGTCCGACACGTGCGGGGCATGTGTCTGACACGAGTCGGACACGATTTTTTTTTTCCGGGCTTTACAGAACGTCACCCCCTCTCTCTCACTTTATAAAAGAAAAAAAAAAGAAAAGGGGAAAGGAAAGAGAAAGAAAGAAGGGAGAGAGAGAGAGAGGGAAAGAGGGGAAGGAGGAAGAAGAGGGGGAGCCTTCTTCTTCAACAGCCCCTTTTCCACCATAATCTTTCATTTTTCTCCAGATTTTACGAAGGTACGGGTCTCTTCTTTTGAATCAAATGAGAAACTGAATATAGACAGGTTCCCATGCATGATTTGATGGGAATCCATGGGCAAAAGAGTAGATCTATATGTCTATTCTAGCATATGTCAAAAGGGCTATACGGATCCCCTTCCATGGATTCAATTCTGATTCCTTATTCACCATTTTAAAAGAATAGATTTTTGTGTATGTTTTCTTTTACGCTGCAACATAATCTATTTTCATGATAAAAAATATATATATATATAATGTGGGTGTCGGCCTGGGTTCAGTCCAGACTAAGCCCAACCGACCAGGGTCGGCTGGTCATGTTTGGAACCCCAGCCGACTAGGTCGGCTGAGTGTAAACTCCTTCAAAAAAAATATATGTATTGGTTCTAAAGCGAAATCGTGCAATTACAGTTATGTGTAACTTGATAAAAGAATGTGCATCGATGTTCATTTCAATGAGAAACAGTTCATTAACAGTATGTGCATTAATGGGTATAAGTTCATTTCAAAAGAAACAGTGCACCTATAGTCATGTAAATGTGTTTATTTCAAAGTGAAACAGTGCATTTATAGTTATGTAAGTATTGATAAAACATGCATTTGATGTATACATGTTGTTCCAAAGATAAACAGTGCATCAGCGATTGAGTGTATACGTGATAAAGATATGCAATTAAGCGTGAACATGCTTTGCTATACATATGCAATTTGATGAGAACGTGCATTGTTGTGTGTACGCAAGTTAGAGCATGCGCTGATATGTATATGCGAAATCAATGAGAACATGTACTGCCATGTTTACGTAAAAATTAATCAAAACATGTATTGTCATGTTTATACAGAATTCAATGAAAATATGCATTGCTATGTTTATACGGAATTTGATTTAAACATGTATCTGCAAAGTATACGCAGAATTCCTCGAATTTCTGACACCCTATTTCTGTGGTTTTTCACAATCGCAGGGGATCAATGAAGTGACTCGCTTCTGAGAGAGCTACGGGTACTACAAGTTTACTAGACAGCTTCACAGATGGACAGTGTGGTTTTGTTTTTCTTTAGATTTAATTGTTCATAAACTCTGATTCTTTTTAAGCAATTGTCTCAAGACTACTATTTCTTAATTAATAAAATTTTGCTTGCTATGGTATGGATGATAAATGTAAGATCCCTTGTGGTGTGTTTGGTTATCCAATGGGAAGTGGAACTGTAAAGGCCCCGGGTCTCTAGGATTGTTTTCGCACTTGTTTTAAAAAAAAATCTGCACTTTTTAAGGGGTATGAGTTGAGGTCGTTACAAATATGCATATTTTCATTCAGTTATGCATGCATGTATAGATTCATATTTCAAGTATACATTAATATGCATAATCACACTCAATAATATAAGCATGTTCAGATTTGCATATACTCATAAAACAATAATGATGCTTATGCAGATTTTCAATTAGGCACGCATGTACAACCAATTCATTTACAAGAATACATGCATATGCTTATTTTTACATCCCGTTTTCAAGATTTTACATGTATAAAAAGCTGGACCAGATTTGCACATGTTTCAAGTATGGCAAATTTGTCCCGATTTAGGGATTCATGGCACATAATGAGATACATATACAATACACGCATTGATATATGTGTTTTCCCCAAAACAACCCCCAAAAAAGATAAACATAAAACCCATATTAGAGTAAATATTCAGATTTACTCTTTTCTCGTGAATTGCCACTAAAATCTTGCATGGAAATCAAATCCATGCTTTTTTCTCATTTGAAACAAGAGAAAGACCCGTACATTAACCATAAATCGAATGAAAACTAAGAATTGATGGTTTGTTTGGAGAAGAAACCTTCTTCTTCCACCTTTTTCCTTCTTCCCTCTTTTCCTCTATTTCTCTCTTTTTCCCTCTTTCTCTCTCCTTTTTTTCTCTCTTTTTCCTTCTCTTTCTCTCTTTCTTTCTTTTTTTTTTAATCCTTTTATAGAGGAATAGACTATTATCCTTCCAGACCCTTTTAATGTGGGCTGGAGAGAGGACTTCCCCTTTTGGGACTCTCACTTTACTAATTTTCCAATTTTTCTAAAACTCTAAAGTTGACTTTTCAAAACTTCTTTCCTAATTCCATTAAACTTTCTCAAACCTTCTTAAGCGTAATACACATATATAAGGACTCTCCTAAAGAGTCTCAACTAATAACCAAAAAGTGAAATTCGGAATTAATTAAAATTTATTATTTATTTATTTATTTATTATTATTAATTAAATATCTAAAAACTTCTAAAGGGTACCTTATCCCTTTGGAAGTCTTTTTAACTCTAAATAACCTCAATTTAAATATAAAAAACTAAATTTAAAGCTGGATTTTCGTTGGGCATGGGTTTTGGATCTGGAATAATTCTAATGCATACCAATTAGTGAAATGGACTAACAGGGATAAAGCAATAATTAAAATGGAATGCTAGATGAACAAGAGTTTAGCGCCTAAACCAAGCAATGGAGAAATGGTATCAGTGTCTGTGCTTACAAAGGCAGAAAGCGCAGGGAATGCCACGTCCAGAAAATACAGAGTTGTTTAACTGTAGGTCAACAACCCCTTACCTTTCGCAGGAACCCGAAACTCAGAGTGTATTTCAAAGTCAATGTACATTGAAGTTGTAATATCCGAAAATTTCTAAGTTATTTTTCTATAATATTGTGAAATTCTTGAATTTTGTGTCAATATAGAATCCTAATTTCTTTAAAAATGAATGTTTGAGTATATTCATAAGGTTTAGGGGGTTTAACATGTTAAAAAAAAGTAATAAATATAAACCCTACATGGTTTAATAAGTAATGATAATTGAAAAGTTTCTCTTAAAAAGAAAATTTTGATTTTTCTTTAAGTAAATTTATTTAAATGAAGTAAATTAACAAAAGTAGATTGTAAAAATATACATATTAATATGCTTAATAAGTTGGAATTAGCTTATATTCAATTACTTTACATTTTTACATGATTTGTGGTTATATAAAACAAAAATGATTTTTTTATTTGGAATTTTATGGTTATTTAATTATAGTTTAATAAAATAGTTTTTTTATTCTATAAATTAAAACCATTTTATTAGTTTAGTAGGAGCCCATAGGTGGGTTGTCCCATCCTATGTGGCATCTTACTTCAAATTTTATTTTTGAAAATAAAGGTATGGTGATTTTCAAGTTATTTAAAGCTTGAATAGTCAAAGTGGAGATCAAGGGCTCCAAATGACTTTCATTATAGTGATCAAGGGCTGGAATTAATTTCAGCCCATAACCTAACTCATGAGGGGTTATAAAACCCTCTCATAGCCCACGCCTCCCTCATTTGGGCTGGAAAAAATTTTGGAGCTTCTCTCTCCCCCAAAAACTCTCTCCTCTCTTTCCCTTCTCTTTTTTCCTTTTCTTTAAGGTTTCTTTAGCTTCTTGAGTGCAAGATCCAGACTTCAAGGGGTGTGGGAAGGTGATCTAAGGTCCCCACCTTGCTGGAAGAAGGAGCTGATTGGTGGGATCGAGCAAAAAGATTCATTCATCCATCAAGAAACACGTTTTTTCAACAAAATGTAGGGTTTCTATGCTTTTCTTGCAAGAACGGAGTTCTTGGCATGGATTTTGACGTTTTTTCATGAGTATAGATCATGATCAAACCCTCTTAACCGTGGGTTTGACTCAGATCTAATGATCTATGGCAAAAACATGTTTTCCCCTAAAGAAAACCCCTTTTGAAATTGGGTTTTTCATAGAAATCGGTTTCTCGGAAAGTAGATTTGTAAAAATAACTAGTATTCGATTTATGCCATGATTTTTATGCAAATGTTGGTTTGGGCTGATAGAATAGGATTTGTTCCATCTACTGTGAATATTTTAGATTTTTATGAGTTTTATTTAATGCATGTTGCCTATTTCTTTTGAATTTTCTTGGGATTCGGGTGACTTGGTTTTAATCCCAAGAATGCAAATCTCGGAATTTCTAGGTTTTTAACTTGACCTTCGTTCAGTAAAACGGTTGTTTCTCCCTCCTCCGGAGGAGTTTTGACGAACGGATTGTTGCGTTGGAAAGCTAACGCAATTTTGCATCTACTGTAAAAATTTGGGTTATGTTCATGGACCGAGCACATCCTTGTGACAGTCGAAACAAAAACTGATAGGTCTGTAGCAAAACATTCATAACTCCCTCATACGGAAGAGTTTTTACGAACGGTTTGCGGCTATGGACAGATAAGAAAATTTCCTATATACGGTAGAAATTTTAGCTCTGTTCATGGAACCAAAAATTTTTTGTGAGCTCTGTACCAGTCGGACAGAGTTAAGAAATCGGTAAAATTAGGGCAAATTCATAAATCAAGGCTTAAAAGATGCATAGTTTATATGTTTATATGTTTTTATGCAATTTCTTTATAGAATTAACATGCATTATATGAATGATTATGAGGTCTGATTTTATGCAATTCTATATGATTATGGCATGAATTATTAATGAAAGTTTACACAGTTAAGATCAAGGATCTAAGGATCCAATGAATACAAGTGTTATGTTTTAAATTCTGAAAAAGTGTGGGCTATATGTATGTGTACTTATCATGATGATATGACTGTTACTTCGATGTGGATGTTCATATACATATTTCTTATTGAATTTGATATGTACATGTGTTGCATGGTGTATAAAGACAAGTAAGATATTCATCCCTTGCATGTGCTCAAGTTCGGTTACAAGTCGTATCAAGTGAATATTTACACTGTTTTATAAAAATGCATCTACAATCATAAAGTAGTTAAGTTAATGTTGCATGAAAAGTAAGACTGAAATAAGTAATCATGTGACATTAAAACTCAAGGTACTTGCTGGGAGAGTAGCAAGTGATACACAACTTCGATGGGCAAGTTTGTTATTGGCACGGAAGGTTGCTCCTCCCCTCTCACGATTTTAGGGGAAAAAACTCTGCATTAAACTGCAGCGCAGAGGTTATAGTACTCATGAGGAAAAACTGATGCATCAGGTTGAAAGGTGTTGGGAATCTCTCTCGTATTAACGTCCCTCACCCCGTCTTAGTGAATGGACCTGACCAGGCTAAAGTCACCCCTATATGTAAAACACGTCATGTGTCATGGTCCTGATCTGAGAATGTTTGCCTGGGTCTATCAGCAGGGCTAAGAAGTGATAACTTAAATTGTGTGTGCATTAATTTGGCATCGCATATATCACCTAATTAAGAAAATATAATTAAAGATAAAAAAAATATGCATGCATTGAAGGGCTTCTGCATATGGTAAGTCATGCATATTATTTGTTCATTTATTTTGTATTTTGAATATATGGATTAATGATTTCTGTTAAATGTGGAAATTCTAAACATGCATGATTAGTTGTATGATTGTTTAAGTTAAATTAAATGTTAAACCATGAAATCTCTATTGAAATCTTTGTCTTGTAATTCTGTCTTACAAGTTTAGCATATTTCACTCTACTGAAACATGTTTTGTCTGACCCCATATGATTTAATATTTTTCAGGTAACGAGTAGGTACTTACGTGCGAAGGCGGAAGGTTGCGACGGGGACTGAGCCTACCTTTCCTCTGCTTCATGGATTCTGAACTCTGATTTTACTTTAATTCAATTCAAGGACAAATGTGGTTAATTTTGGATATTATGGAACTTGATTTTATTTCATGCATGGTTAATTAGTTGTTAAAGTTTAAATTTCATAATTATATGTTTGCAAGCATTCATCTGAAGTAGCACGCCAAGTTTTATGCCCAATGTGTTTTTCCGTTGTTAACTGCTAAAAGATTTAAATGTATTTCAAAAAAAAAAATCCACCATTTTCGAGTTATAAAAATTGGGGTGTTACAGAAACAATGGCATTGGATGATCAAACTTGAATCAATGATAGAACAGGCAAATGAGCTCGACCGACAATCAACGAAGGGAAAACAAGAAATCGAAATAAAATGGATTATCCAAGGAAGAAATGAATCAGTGACAATCACTAGAATGAGTGACATTCTCCTGTCACTAATCGCAGAAATACAATTTCAAAGAAGATAAATCCCTAGAATGAATCAGCAGCTCCAGATTGTCATTTACAAAAATGCAATCTCAGAGAATGTGTTTCGCTAAAATGAGTTTAGCCACTTCAAATTGCAAAGTTACAGAAACAGAAAAACACATAACAAAGAACGATGCGGGAAAACGAAATATGCTAGGGAGACGTATTTATGTAGCATGATAATCCCAATGAAAACTGGAAGGACTCTTAGACGCCATGATTAACCAAACGTCTGAAATACAACAAAGATGACAAAAATACATGAGATAAGTTGAACGAAAATCAATTAAATGCTATTGAATATAAACAAACGATCAAAGTAAAACAGAAATCAGAAAAATCACTCATTAATTTAATAAAATGACTACAGACATTGTAAAAGAAAATGAAAGTATAATACTGTAAAAAGAGGAAAACGAGAAGAGCCAACGTTCTGCTGCAAAAATGCAGGTTGATGCTGCTATGAACAGGTCAACACTACATATCGTGCTTTTAATGGAGCAGAGGCGTTGAGCCAATGCTATAGAAAACGAAAAAGGGGGAAGTGAAATCTAGAAAACAAAGAGGGAGAGGGAACGATTCTTACCTTGAAACCGAAAGAGGAGCTTCTCTCTGTTTGTTGAACTTCTTTTTGATGAAGAAGAAGAGGGGAAGAAAAAGAAGTGGGAACCAAGATGCGTGAAGAAGGAAGCAAATGGCGAGGTAGAAACGAATGAATCAGAGGAGGCATACGGCTTCTGTTTTATAACAGAAGGCCATTAGGCTTTCTTCGAAATTGGTCCCTCTTGCTTTTAAAATTTTATAAAAAGGAGGCTCTTTAACAAAGTTTTCAGAAAGGGGGTTTTCTAATTGCGAAAAAGGGTTTTAAGCTATATTTTTCTGAATTTCCTTTTCTTTTTTCTTTTCTTTTGTTCTTTTCTTAGCATTTTCTATATTTTTTGTGTTTTTGAAATAAAAACTCTTAAAACTATGGGAAAATAAAGAGTTTTAAACTATTTTTGCAAAATTTTAAAAATATTTACAAAAGAAGGGTTTTCTGAGAATTCAAGGTTATTCTTTGAAAATTTCTTCAGAAAACGGGTTTGGATCAAGAGTTTTGAGAAAATATTCGAGTTTCAGACCACGAATTGAGGAATATAGAACAGTGGATCCAAATGGATACCGGATGAACTGTCTGAGCCATTCAAAGATTATTTTTTGTATTTTTGTAATTTCAATTTGAAAATTGGATAACGAGGCTCAGATTTGGGCTTTGGCACAGGATCCGGATCCGGAATTGAGTCAGATATAGAAAATGGATTTGGATTCCAATGGATCCAAGAAATAAGTGGAATTTTGATCAAAACTGACTCAATTATTCAGAAAATGGGGGCTAGGGGCAGAAAGGGATTTTTTACAAAATTTTGAAAAATTTGGGGTGTTCACAGATGCCCCTCTTTGCTACTAAGTCAGTTGAAAGTCGAGCTTAGTGGCAAAGAAAACACTCCAAATTTTGAAAAATGCCCCAGTCAGAAAATCTAAAGTGGGTGTCGAAGAATTGTTTTGAAAACATTATTCTCAGGCTTAATATCTTATCCTGAATGGCTTTGAACAGACGAAATCCTCGAAAATGATATAATTGGATAACAGAAAATGAGGAAATCATGATGGGCCTTTGGGTGAAGATCCCGGAATGGTGAAGATAGGAATTTTGATCAAGTCTCATGGGTGAGACGAGATAAGCTTTTTGGAATGAATCAGGTTTAGCCCTTAACCTGGATGGGACAAAGATATCTCAAGATGAATTTCAGGTTCTACCTTTACCTGAATGGAAAATGAATACATGAAGGCCTCGATGGGACATTTTTGAGAAAAATGTCTCGTGAGGTGAAACTCAAGTACGATCCTTCCCTGGGATGGATAAAATGGGCATGGATTCCACGATGGGGAAAATCATGATGGGACTGGGAGAACTAACTCGTCGAAACGAGGAACCTCGTCAGAACGAGGCTCAGGTTTAACCCAAACCTGAACAGAAGATACCTCGTGGAAAAACGAGGTTCAGGCTTAACCCTTAACCTGAAAGGGACGATACCTTGTAAAAAAAATGAGGTTCAGGCTTAACCCTTAACCTGAAAGGGACGACCATACAGAATCCTCGAGCGAAAAAACCATGATGGGACCTTCGAAGTTTGGACGACAAATCCGAGAGGGGTTTGCAAAAGAAAGAAAATGGGGGTTCCCTAAAGCTTGAAAAGGGATGATCTTGGGCGTCTCATTGCTGAGACTAAATCAGTTTTTAAAACAGATAACCTTTTGCAAAAAATTCAGGTTTAACCCTTATCCTGAGCGGGTGAAAAATATTTTTAAAAAATAAATTTCAGGTTTAGCCCTTACCTGAATGGGGAGTAAAAAATATTTAAAAACAAAATTTAATTTCAGGTTTAGCCCTTACCAGAATGGGGAATGAAAAATATTGAAAACCACAATGGGACATTTTTGAAAAATACCCCGTGAGACGATGTTCAAGCATAATCTTTTCTTGAATGGATATACAAGGCATGAATTCCTTGATAGGGAAAACCATGATGGGGCTGGAAGAAGTACTTCGTCAGAACGAGATAACTTTCATCAAAAAAATGTAAACAATGTCAGGTTGCATCAAAATAGATATTGAGCATTTATTTCATTTTTCGATAACCAAAAAATTTTGCCAATAAGATGAAATAATAGTTGATTTTAATGCTTGAAAATGTGCATGTATGTGCAAAAGATATTCCCTCTTTTACCTAGAGTATTTACTCCAAAATGAGGTTAACTCCCTGGATTCAAGAGTCAAATTCAAATTTTAGCGCTGATGATTTTATTCAAGGAAGCTATCCATTTCCTTGATATGAAGAGGAAAGAAATATCCTCAATTTCATAAAAGCAAGTAGTGAAAAGATATTAATAAAAGAATTTTGCATAAGAAAAGATGATTTCTGGCAATTTTGGCAGCTTGATATATGGGGATTTTCCCATTATAATCTTTTTGCACTCTTTTTGAGACATTGAGCTTTCTTGGGTTTTTGGTTTTGGCGAGAAGTTTATTACGTCATCCTTCATTTTGGAGATGTCCTGACTTTTCGTTTTTTCTAAGACGGGTACGTCAGAAACTCCTTCAACTTGGAGATGTTCTGATCCCTCTTTGTCTCAGGAATTATACTAATGATGTTGACTCCTTGATCAAAAATCTCTTGATGATAGCAGAAATCAAATATCTTTTAGGGTTTGTCGGGAGGTTCATCGCATTCGCCTTCAACTTGGCGGTGATCTGAACTTTCCCTGGAAGGATCCGTCACAAACTCCTTCATCTTGGAGATGATCCAAATCTTCTTTGGCCCCGAGGGTCTAACTCATCCATCAATCTTCAACTTGACGATGATTGAGAGATCCCTTTTGCAGATATTTAATTGCGGCTTAACTGACTGAGGAGATATAGATTGAGTGGATTCTTTTTATAGCTCATGATATTTCCACTGCCTGATTGCCAGAAAATCGTCTTTAGACATGTGTCATAGCTATGATCAATATCGATTCGCTTCTGGCTTTTCAATATCATTGAATATTTCTTTCGCTAATCATACCAAGGATATTTCTTATATCCTTTTGGTTGATCAACAGGGAAAAGATTTGAATTTTACCCTTTTTTGCAAAAAGATTCACCTTTTTGGAAAGAATACTAGAGGTAATTTGAGGTGATTCCTTCGAGCAGTAAAATGTTGAAATCGACAATTGTTTTTAAGCAAATTGGCAAAGTTTTCGAGAATCATTTGTGAAATACTCACTCAATATAGATTTTGACGGGACCTTGAGCTGAAATTTGGAATAAATACCATGGAAACATTGGTTTTATTAAGAACAACATTGGCTCAACAAGGACTCAACCTAAGAGCCGTAAAGAATATTGGATCTACAGACTGAATTTTTGAAGAATGAAGTTGGTTTAGAAGGAATTCAACCTAAGAACCTTGATTCAATCAAGAATAACATGAGTTTACTAGAAACAGTATTAGTTCAATTAAGAACAACTATCAGTTCACTGAGAACAAAATCAGTTCAATGAGAAATGACTATCAGTTCCTTGAGAACACTATCAGTTCAATGAAGAACGACTATCAGTTCTTTGGAACACTATCAGTTCAACGAAGAACGACTATCAATTCCTTGGAAACACTATCAGTTCAACAAAGAACGACTATCAATTTCTTTGGAACACTATCAGTTCAACGAAGAACGACTATCAGTTCATTGGGAACACTATCAGTTCAATGAAGAACAACTATCAGTTCCTTGAAACATTATCAGTTTAATGAAGAACGACTATCAGTTCAACGAATAACGACTATCAGTTCCTTGGGAACACTATCAGTTCAACAAAGAACGACTATCAGTTTCTTGTGAACACTATCAGTTCAACGAAGAACGACTATCAGTTCCTTGGGAACACTATCAGTTCAACGAAGAACGACTATCAGTTCTTTGGGAACACTATCAGTTCAACGAAGAACGACTATCAATCCCTTGGAAACACTATCAATTCAACGAAAAACGACTATCAGTTCTTTGGGAACATTATCAGTTAAATGAAGAACGACTATCAGTTCACTTGGAACACTATCAGTTTAATGAAGAACGACTATCAGTTCACTTGGAACACTATCAGTTCAACGAAGAACGACTATCAGTTCCTTGGGAACACTATCAGTTCAATGAAGAACGACTATCAGTTCACTTGGAACACTATCAGTTCAATGAATAATGACTATCAGTTCCTTGGGAACACTATCAGTTCAACGAAGAACGACTATCAGTTCACTTGGAACACTATCAGTTCAACGAAGAACGACTAACAGTTCACTTAGAACACTATCAGTTCAATGAAGAACGACTATCAGTTCACTTGGAACACTATCAGTTCAACGAAGAACGACTATCAGTCCCTTGGAAACACTATCAGTTCAATGAAGAACGACTATCAGTTCTTTGGGAACACTATCAGTTCAATCAAGAATGGGAACCATTATAGAGAGCTGGATCGCTTCTATGAATGGTTTCAGGATTATCCCTTATCTTGAATGGAAAACTCAGGTTTATCCCTTAACCTGAAGAGGAAGTAGGGATATTGAAGAGAATAAACCTGAAGCTTGAGTTGAGAAAATGGAAATGCTTTGATGAATAATTCTTGATTTAAATTGGTCATCATAGTTAGTTGTATGTGGCTTGATTTTCAGGATTAACCCCTTATCCTGAACGGGGACGAAAAGAATAACTCAAAGGTCGAGGTTCAGGTTTATCCCTTAACCTGAAAGGGAATGAAAATACCTTGAGGGACGAGGTTCAGGTTTATCCCTTAACCTGAGAGGGAAAGAAGATTGATGAGAATTATTGAAATTTGATAAAGAAATTGATAAGAAATTGTTGAAAGATTTTATTTGATTCTGCCTGCATACAGGGTTTTTGAAAATGAATTTTTATAAAATAATAAAAATAAATGCCCCAATATAACAAGAAAGAGACATTGAATCATCAAAGATATGAAGAAAATTGACATTTCATTGATAAGCAAAACTGATAACAAAGACTGAAATATTTACAGGTTTTTGACCAAAGGTCACAAAAGACTGGGACTGACTTGCCCCTATAAGATGACTGACATAAAAGAAGAAAGCAGAAAAACTATGTCATTATCATTCTCTTGCATGGTTCGGAAAAAGCTTGGTTGGTACGGTTGATTATTCTTCTTCATCGCCCTCCACCAGAAGATCTTTGTCAATGCAATCCTGAACGATGTTCTTCAGGACAAAGTAATTTTTTGTGTCATGCCCCACTGCTCGGTGAAATTTGCAAAATTGTTTTTTGAATCTTCCCATAATTGTTGGGGGATCGGCGGCTTTTGGCAAACGGACCATTCCTTTTGCGAGCAAATATCCCAGAACAGTCTCGAGTTTCTTGTCCAGCGGGGTGAACTTTCGGTCAGCACTCCAGTCCTTGTGCTTCGATTTCTCCTAATTTGATTTCTCCTTATTTTTTCCTTTATGTTGAGGGTTTGATTGAAGAGGCTTGTCATGGTTGAAGAACTTTTCCTTGGGGCCTTTGAATCCTTCCGAAATATTATCATTGTTACCCCTGTTGTTGGAGGAGGAACTAGAAGAAAAGTTTGTTTGTTTTTTTCATCTTGACTGCCTCTTGCCAGGGTGATGCTGTCATAGACTTCGTTTTTCAACCCCATTTTGAGTCATTCAACCCGCTCTATTAATTTGATGAAGGATTTAGATGGAGAAGTGGAGATCAGGCCCTTCAAAGGTTGGGAGAAATTGTTTTGGATTATTGATAATGCGTGCCCCTCTGATATCGGGTTATTCATCTTGTTACAGGTGGATCTCCACCTATGAATGAAATCTCTTGCCTTCTCATTGTCATTCTACCTCAGATTGAAAAGATGGTTGAGGGTAGGCGAAGCCTCGGAATTGAAGAGAAACCTTTCAATGAACAGGTTGACAACTTTGTCGAAGTTTCGCAATTCAATAGGATTGATATGGTCCGCATAACATTTTGCTGCTATTCCTTCCAGACTGCGCGAAAAGCATAAAAATAAAGCCCTGTTGTTTCTTTTAAACCGATTGCATTCTGCAAAGAATATGGCCAGATGAGCCTTGGGGTTGTTGGTCCCATCAAATTTTATGAATTTGCAAGGAAGATCCTCCAGGTTATCATCCCCTTCTAAGCTGTCATAAAAATCCTCACCGGTGTAGGTCTTTTTGCCTTTACCCTGAGCTTGTAAGTCTTTGACTATGTGAGTCATCTCTTTTATTTGCGAGTAGAAAGGATATTCCACCGGGATCTGGAACTTGGTTTTGCTTGTTGACTCATGCCCCTCGCTGATTTTCTTGGGCCGATATAAGGGATTTTGGAAAAATGCGGGCTGCTCTTCCTCTGAGTCTTCTTTTGCTGACTCTGAAGCACTGTCATACTGAACTTTCTTTTTGCTAATCTTGAAGGATTTTTCCCTGATCTTATTTTTGGAAGATATCTTCTTCGGGTTTTCCTCAACCTGTTTTGATACCATTTTGGCCATCACCCTCTGAAACAACTTGTATGCAGCTGGATCAACATCGCTTTCAGCTTCTTGGCCCCGCTCCCTGGATGACCTGGGGGAATTCATTTTCTCTGTTTCACTGTCACTTTGTTGTGGAACTGTCTCCTTTCCTGTCATTATCTGTACCATGATGAAATGCCAATGCTTTCTCCAGAATAAAGGAATGGTTCAGACTGACGAATCTAAGGGAGAAAGAGAGATAACGAAGGAGATTTTTAAGGAAAAAAGAGATTTCTTTGATGAAAAGATTTTAAATGAGAAGACAGAAATTTTGAATAGAATAAGAAGATATACGGAGAAGAACTCAAAAATAGATTAAACTTTCGAAAAATTGCAGGCAGGACCAAAAGAATTAAAGAAATCAGGAAAAGAAGAGAGAAATGCACCTGAACTTTTTGAAAGATAGAGGAAGACTTCAAAACAAATATTTCGGTTTTTAGAAAATAATTCTTAAGAAATATGGAAGGAGAAATATATACCTAGATTTTAAGAAATACAGAGAAATCTTAAAAAGAATGTCCAGGGTTTCAGAAAAATTATTCTGAAGAAATAAAGAAAGAGAAATATACAACCTGGATTTTGAGAAAATAGGAAAATTTTGAAATAAATATTCAGGGTTTCTGAAAAATATATAAGAAATAAGCAAGCATCACAGAATCAAAGTTGTACAAACAAGGATGCGCAAACAGCACTCCCTAAAAGTTGATTCTAAATGCAATATTTGAAATGGCTTGTAAGACCTTAATCTTAACTCTATGGTTCAGATCAGAGTTACCAATCAAGGAAGCGAGAGCGAGAAACGATACGGGAAGCGAGGCACTTTCAAAAATTTAGGAAGCAGGGAAGCGTGGGACCACTTAGAAGAAAATTCTGAACCATCTCGAAAGCGACCTAGGAAGCGAACCGGAAGCGGCCTAGGAAGCGAACCGAAAGCGAGGGGGAAGCAAAAAAAATGAAAAAATTGAGAAGTGTGGGGGAAGCGTGCTTCCCATAAATGGGAAGCATGTTTCCCATAAAAGAGAAACGCGCTTCCCATAAAAGGGAAGCGTGCTTCCCAAAAAAGGGGGACGCTTCACCTCACGCTTCGAAAGCGCGATGTTTCGTGCTTCCGAAGCGCGCTTCTCCTTTTACCTAGGCACTTCCAGTAACTCTGGTTCAGATCATCTGATTTCAATCAAGGTATGCCGATATACTCAAGCCGAAGCTCGAAGTACGTGGCATAGAAATATTTCTCTGGTTCTAAGGTAATGACTCCCCAACATCCTTGAGCACCTACCGATATACTTCGGACTATAGCCCTTAAGTACGTGGTAGGGGGTGTTAACCCAAATAAGTGGTTCAGTTGTGAGGCTCTCTCCCGAACTATGATTCAGTGAGACAGCCCAGCAACGTGAAGACCGGGACAATATAGGTAGAGATGTTTTTGAAAACATATTCAACATGCAAGAAATCAGATGGTTTTAATGCAGAGTCCTAAAGAGATAGAATTTAATAATAAAGAAGCATACACTTGCATACATTGTTTGCATTCAATCCCTATAATTGAGGATAGTTGTATTTCAGACCTAAGTCTAAGTGAGCATGAATAGATCTCCTCAATATAGTCCTACCAAACCATACTTAAATCCTATATGCATTATGTCAGCTAGGACAGAGTCTTGGCTCCTAAGGTTTGCATGAAAAATGAAGCTGACATTTGAAGAATAAATACTTAGGCAATATTAAAGCAAAGCAAAAGGCAAAAAGGCCCTCGCATCGAGGCGAGGTGCACTTTTTGGGCCTTGAGGCGCATTTTTAACAACACTGGTCAAAAGAATTGGCTCTAGATCGCCAGGTTCCTCTTTCTGCTATTACAGCCTCATAAATAAAGATGGCTAAAGGAGAAACTAAAACTTTGTGAGTAATGAAGAATGTTGGTAGAGAACGAATAGGTTTTATGGAGGTAAATTTGACTTTAATGTCATTCACATGGTTGTACATATCGTATTGTATCGTATAATATAGTACGATATGTATCGTTACCTTTTAGTTTTGCGATACGATACACATCATATGTGTATCAGGTGTATCGTACGATACACCCATGTATCGTATTGTATTGTACGGTATAGTGTGTATCGTACAATGTAGTGTGTGTCGTACGATATACACTATATCGTACGATACAGTATTGACGCACTTAAAAAATACTAGAAGTTGTCTTTTTCATTTTAAGTTTAAAAGGCCTCTTGAGGGCCGAGTTCTTTATATGTTTGGAGTCCATTAGAAGGGAACTCACGCACCCTAGGTTCCGTGAGATCGATTTGGGGGGCGATTCGTGCACAAGGGAGAGGGATTTTGTGATTTTATCAAGAGTTATTTTCACCATTTTTTCACTCAAGTGGGTTAAGGTACAAAATCCATATTCTTTGCTTCTTATTGAGTGTTTTTTGGAAAAGGTGTGTTTGGTGCTTCTTATTCTATGTTTCTTATTGAGTTTTTTAATTGGTTATGTTTTATTTTATATCATTCGATATCATCTTCATATTCATACCATAGAGATGAAGGTGCATGGCAATACTGCAGAAGCATTGATGATGTACCACAACTAAGGTCACTATTGAATTTGAGATGTTTTTTTGTGATACTATTATTAGAGGTGGACTTTATAGATTTAAGCAACATATTGCAGGTCAAGATCAAAATATACGTCCATGTGATTCTCCATCTATTCCTGCCACTTTTCGTGTTGATTTTATTGTTGAACTAGAAGAAGTTCGAAGAAGAATTTTGCAAAAATGCAATGATGATGATGACCCAATAGGCAAAAAATGGTCGAAAATAAAGAGATCATCGTGCGACAGTTGGATGCAACACTGAGAAAATATTGTTTTAAATTTTGGCAAATAGGCACTAGAAGATAGTTTAGTTTAAGGATCTTTATAGTTTAGAATTTTAGAGATGAAGATTGGCATGTAAGACATTGGATAAATATAATATTTTTAGTTATCATGAACTTTTAGTAGTTTAGTTATGACTTATGACATTTTAGTATGACTTGGATGTGAATTTAATATTATTAGTTAAGGCTTTAATTGTGTTTAAAATTTAAATTATGTAGTTGCCTTTTATTTACATTGTTAGTTATTAGTTACATGGTTTGTTATTAATTTAAATTATGTAGTTGCCTTCATATGTGATTTTATGGTTGTAGTTTGTGCAATTCATCATTGTTTTATGTGATATGATGTTTTTAGAAGTTTTGCTAATTTTTATTTTATTTTTCTAGATTTTTTTATAATTTTTGGAAATTTTTTATTACAAATTTATGATACGATTACGATACGATACTTTGGGCCCGACCGATAGGAGTAACAATACGATACTTACAACCTTGGTCATAAACTTTCATTTAACAATGATTAACCTAACAAAATTAGTCACAAGCACTTGTTTGAAATACATGGGCAAGCATGAGGCAGTTGATGTAATTTTCCAAATGCTATGCATGTATTTGTAATACACAAAAGGGAAAGTTTGTTTTTCTACATTATTCTAAGATCTACAGTTTTATCCATCTGTTTACTGACTTAAATTCTTCATTTGATCTACTTTTCTACTATATAAAAAATATTTATTATGAATTGTTCTCTATTCCTTCCTTAGTGCAAGCCCATGCCCAGAGACTCAACACATGTTGCCTAATGCATGGCTTTTAACTTTCAGAATATAGTAACCAAGAGGTGCTATGTCGAGAATAAATTAGAAGCTTATAACCTTAACTAGTTTGGCAATCAAAATGGGTCTGATTGGCTGATTTGGTTCTTGGTCATGTTTTTTACCAACTGAGGTGCAAAACAAATAACAAGAGTATACGTAGTTTCCTGATCCTGTTCTACTGCTCTAGTTAGCAAAAAGTAAAATGAACTCTTTTAGTTTCTTAGACTGAGTCAAATCTTTGGCACGTGATAGTCTTGATCTAGCTCAAATAGCCACCAATAACCACAATCACAAGCAATGCAACAGTATGATGATAGTATTAAAAAAAAACAATTGAAAGGGAGCAACGATCAACTTTATGAATTTACAGCAACATAATGGTGAATATTTAATTAAGGATAATAGATTTTTTTATTTTAGATGAGTCTAGCCATAGTTAGGGTATTTTAACAGGGTAACGGCATAATCTATTAGAAAAAAGGAGGCGTGTGAGGAACTGCCTTTACAAATAATACCATTGTTTTGTGGTTGTGCCTATAACCACACACCATCCAATTCCAAGGAACTGCTTCATGGCAAGTGTCTGCTGTAAACGTACGACCTGCGCCTTGATATTCAGGGTTTTCTCCAAGCTAGACATAGTCACTTGCAGTAACTTCCACTTCTTGTATGCAAACCAGCAACTTCCTTAGGTTATGTTTCCCCCTATCATGATTCGTGCATATGTCAGAATGCTAAACGTCCTAAGTCTCGATTGGACATAGATGATTGTACCTACAATGACCGGCCATACAATTGCTGCTCATGACAGAAAGGAGCATTTGCCTATTTACTTAAAGGATACTGAACAACGTGTCAGAAAAAATGGGACATTTTGCATCTGCTCTGACTTTTGGGCGGCACGCGAGAAACAATGATAGATGTTCATGATCTGTTCTTAATTGTATTGGCCATTTGAGGTGAAACTCTGTGAAGGAAGACTATGTAACACTATAATTATTATGAAAGGAAACAAAAGTATTGTCCTCAACAGCCAACACTGCGATTTTCCAAAACAAGTGATCTAGCCAGGAGAAATGGGAAATGAAGAAGCAAAGGGGATCGAATCGTAATACGTACGGTTGCAGGAAACGGGCATGGCTGGTGCGGAGGGGAAAGACCACCTGGTGCTTGAGAACTCTGGGGAGGTGAAGAAGTTTCTGATGGGTTGGTTTGCCGGTCCCGAATCGCCTAGGCCGTGGAGCCATAAGATGAAGGCGCGGGGAGGCTGTTCCGCCGAAAAGTTTCCTTCTCTCCACCTCGACCCACTGCTGTTTCTGCCATCGTTGAACCAGATAATGAGAATCGACGCGGCCAAACCGGTGACGCCCACAAGGATGAGGGGCTTAATGATCAAAAGCAGCCCAATGCGCCCGCGCAGGGAAGGCGCCATACGGAATTTGAAGGATGTGTGTAAGGTAATTGATGCCCACTCCCTGGAAACGCGGTAGGTGAATGCAACGGAACTCGCTCTATTTTCGTTGATTCGTGAACGGTGTTATAAGACCACTCTACCCACCCTAAGAACAGCAACCATATTTTGGTTGTTCGTCTCCGTAACACCTCAAATAAATTTTCAGTCCTCTTTTGACCACTTCGATCTGTCAGTCCATTTGAGGGTGGAATGTCATGCTCATGTTTAGTTTGGTCCCCTACAGGTTAAAGTACTCCTGCCAAAAAGTGCTAAAAACAAATGATCATGGCCGCTAAGGGAGGGTGTTGTGTGTTATTCCCGAAACACAAATTGGGGTGTTTTGGTAACAATAATTCATATGCCAATGTTGCCCATAATGACTTTATAATAAAATAACATATAAAAAATATAGATATGCTTTTGATAGGAATGTCCTCTCGTAAGATAAATATACGTTGGACGAAAATGTCCTTTTGCTCCCCATAAATAAATTTGCACGTTTTGCCTTTGTGTTTAGCTTGTGTTACAACACATGGCCACCTTCTCGTTCCTGCCTTGTGTTGGATAGAAAATATTCTCGGGTTCGTTCTTACCTCATGGAGATAACTATAAATCGAACGACTAGTTCGATCATTGGTGGGCGTCATAAGGGGATATGTCGCCCATCTCTTTTTACAGTCTTCTCTTCTTCTCCATTTTCGTTAGGCAGTATAGAAAAAAACAATGATACAAAAACATTTCAACAAGTGCCATTAAAGCGTCATGAGTATCTTTCCATGTCATCATGCTATTGTTGAAGAAAGTATGTCATCATGAGTCATTAAGACATTGTTTTGTTATTGCAGGTTGATTTTATCGTTTTGACGTTTGGAAACTTAAAAATATTTATAAGGCGGTGAGATCTATTGACAAGAATGCTTGGTTACATATGCAAGCAAGGGCCTCTACCCCATTTGATATCGTTCATTCACTCAGTATATGCAATGTAACGCAAATCGCGATTGTAGTAACATGTATATCGATTTGTGAGATATTTTTTGTTTGTTAATATCGATTTGTAATATATTATGTTGAATTATCATATATCGATTTGTAAGATATTATGTGTTTTCTAGTGTTGATTTATGACATATTATTTTTTTTGTTAATATTGATTTGTAATATATTATATTAAATTGTCATATATCGATTTGCAATATATTATGTATTTTCTAGTGTCAATTTGTGAGATATTGTTTTGTTTGTTAATATCGATTTGTAATATATTATGTTGAATTGTCGTATATCGATTTGTAAGATATTATATGTTTTCTAGTGTCGATTTATGGGATATTATTTTATTTGTAATATCGATTTGTAATATATTATGTTGAATTGTCGTATATCGATTTGTAAGATATTATGTATTTTCTAGTGTCGGTTTGTGAGATATTATTTTGGTTTTTAATATTGATTTGTAATATATTATGTTGAATTGATGTACATCGATTTATAAGATATTATGTTGAATTGTCATATATCGATTTGTAATATATTATATTGAATTGTCGTATATCAATTTGTAAGATATTATGTGTTTTCTAGTGTCAATTTGTGAGATATGGTTTTGTTTGTTATTATAGATTTGTAAGTTATTATGTTGTTGCTTTGATACCGTGATTCATTTAATCGTTTCTTTGACTTGCTTAACTAATCGGCAGCCATTGTTATATGCAGCTTGAATAAATCATAGTAAACGTATGTGCTGGCTAACACAAATTGATATTTTGCATATGACAGTGTTGAGCTTATTTACTAGTTGCAGTGAAAATGATGTATCTCAATCATTGGGAAGTCATAGAGCAACGAACATCTGTACTATCGACGCACCTGAAGAAGTGAATATGTGCACTAATGATGCACATGATAAGAAGGGTGCAGGCATTGGATTCACTCTTGACCTGAACATTCTAGTAGACGAAATGCAATTAGATAATGAGGTAGACGATCATGACAGTGCACTTGACAAATATACAGGCAACTCAAGTCTATATGATAGTACACTTGACTATGTTCCTGTAGAGGAATACAGTTTAATAATAAGGAAGTTGCATACAAATTTTACAATGATTATGCCTTAAAACTTGGCTTCAGTGTTAGAAGGTATTTTTGGGCAAAAAATGTACAGGGTTTCGTGGTGAGAAAGGCATATGTTTGTTGTAAGCAAAGTTGGAATAAGTCAAGTGGAAATCTAACAAGGAGCAAGCCAGATTCAAGATGTGGTTGTCCTGCGAGAATAGTGTTAAGAAGACTTCTGAATGGAAAATATGTAGTTCGTACTTTAACCAATGATCATAACCATGAATTAACCATTTCATTTATGACTCCTATGTTAAAGTCACATCGTAAAGTAACTAAAGTGCATGATGCAATTACTGAAATTGCTTATAGCACCGGCATTGCACCAAGGAAGACATACAATTTGAGTGCGCACATAGATGGTGGATGCGAGAATGTACCATTCACACCTTTGGATATAAGGACTCACTTGAGAAGGAAAAGGTCAGACAACATGAAGAAGGGAGGAATATGTTCTTTGGTTGGTTACCTACAGAAGAATTCAAGCAATGACTCTGGTTTCTTTAGTGCAAATGCAATTGGATGAAGATGGGTATGTTGTGAATATGTTTTGGGCAGATTCAAAGTCAAGAGTAGATTATGAATGCTTTAATGGTGTGCTTGTTTTTTATACGACAATGAAGATTAATACGGAACAGTGGTCATTTGCACAGTTTGTCGGAGTGAACCATCACTCGCAGAGTTGCATATTGAGCGACGTTTTTTTATATGACCAGACCAAGGAAAGCTTTAAGTGGTTGTTCAGAGTATTTACACAGACAATGAATGGAAAGCACCCTGGAGTTGCACTTACAGATGGTGATCATGCAATTGCGGTTGCAGTGTCTCATATATGGCTATATGCACATCATCACCTATGTTTGTGGTATATCTTTCAAAATGCAGCAAAGAACATATGACACATTTTAAATCAGAAGACAGAGTTTGATAAAAAGTTTAGAAAGTGTGTACTTAAGATTATAGACGATGTCACCTTTATGTCTGATTGTGAGCAAATGATTCAGATGTACGACCTTGAAGACAGTGTGTGGTTACAACGTTTATATGCAGACAAAGAGAAGTGAGCATTGGCATATGAAAGACAATACTTTTGTGCAGGTATGATAAACACACAAAGAGATAAATCTATGCATGCCACACTGGAAAAAAACTTTGTATTCATATTTAACAATGTTTCGCTTCATGGAACAATATGAATTATTTATAGACGGTCTTAGACAAAATGAGCTTAAACAATATATAAAATGCTTCAACACACGCCCTATAACTTTGGGCATAAAAATATTAACGTGACCTGCAGATTTGTATACACTAACTGTATTTGAATGGACTAAGAAGTAGGTTATATAGGTCATGAATTGCAATATAGAAGGACATATGCAAACTGAGAATATGCACAAATACCATGTTGTATGGAAGGGCGAAGAGCATCGAAAAATGAAAGAAGCACATGTTACGTACAATGTTGACAACAAAATAGTTGAATGTAGGTGTAAAATATTTAAATTCAAAGGTATTTTATGTCGTCATACATTAAATACACTTAATCAAGAGAAGATACAAGAAATACCTGAGTCATAGTTAATGCGAAGATGGACGAGACAAACAAATATTGAACTGTTGGATACAAATAATGTTTGTCCATCTGTTGTCGATGAGAAGTGCCATATAGCCTCTCGTTACCAACAACTATGTAGGTCACTTATACATGTTGCAGATTTGGCATCAAAAAGCGAAGAAGCCTATGTATGTATAAGAAAAGTGTCAAGGGAATTACTTGAAAAAATACAGTTAATTCACCATGAGTATGTTGCAGTTCATGAAGACCAATCTAAGAAAATGGGATCGAACAACGTAGGTGAAAATCATGCTTTCTTTGACCCTTATGAGAAGTTGCGCTGAAGCGTAAATATCATCTTCGATAAATCAAGAATAAACGTTGTAGATTATGATGGAAATATTCAACTAGCGAAGGGTATCAAAAGAAAACCTCCCTCTGATCGTAGTCGTCGGAGGACAAAGGGTGCACTAGAATTGGTTGGCAAAAATATGTCTAAGAAACAACCAACCCCTAAGCAACCAAGCTCTTCACATGAACAGGTATGTAATACGGTATATTTATTTCCATGTAAATTGTATTATGTCTAACTTATCAATATCTAACTTATGTAGTTTTCAATATACAACAATATCCTACAAACGTGCACTACAATGTTGGAACCTGCAATCCTCTTGACCTGTTTGAATAGAATGATGGTATGAGTTTTACAAGTCTTTTAGTATGTAACAATTTTGAGAGGATGTTTGCATTTCTTGTTGAACTTAATGTAGTGTTTGATATTGATCTGTTTCATGACAAACTCAATTCAATTCAAAAAGATCAGACGAAACACAAGAATCACATGTGGATTATTCAACTACAAAATAGTTGTAGCATTTAACTTTCATTAGTATAAATCGTTATAATGTTTAACATTCTATAATTCTTTGTTGTACTTCTATAATTCTTTGTTGTAAATCGATAATTCATTATTGTAATTCCATAATTATTTTTTATAAATTGATAATTCTTTATTGTAATTCTACAATAGAAATCAGACTACAAATATCATAAAAATTGATACTAGAAAACACATAATATCTTACAACTCGGTATACAATAATTGAGCATAATATATTACAAATCGATACGGCAATTCAATATAAAAGCTAACAAATTGATATTAACAAACAAAATAATATTTAACAAAAATCAGTAGAAACGATTTGTCCTATCTTGATTTATACAATGACTGATAAAAGGGGAAAAAGAGAAAGAAACAACAAATCAACACAATGTTTATTGATAGCAATATCTTAAAATTGTATAATATCCTATAAATCTGTAAATTGATAACTTATCTTACAAATTGTTATGGAAATTCCTATTGATAGCTTAGAAATCGATATTAAGAATCAGCATACAAATCGATATTAAGAATCAAAACAATATCTTAAATCGCTATAATATCCTATAAATTTATAGTAGACATCGTGTTAGGAAGCAATATCTGCAAATCGATGATAAAATATCGTAAAAATCGAGAGAGAAATTCTTATTAATAGATTAGAAATCGATATTAAAAATAAGCATACAAATTGATAATAAAAATCTATTTGTAATATATTATGCAATATTATATCGATTTGTAAGATGTTATGTGTTTACTAGTGTCGATTTGTAAGATATTTATATTATGATTTTGAAACATGTGCTTATGGAATTCGCATTGTTGCAATTTGCGTGCTTGAGGTGGCAATTTGCATATTCAGCATACATGGTGTGTAATTTTGGTTTTTGGATCAATGTGAATTTTGTACACAGTATTACAAAATTTGTATTCATAGTCTACAAAATTTGTTATAAATGTCTATACAAAAAGTTTTTGCCATGTCTGGCAAATTGAATGTTGAACCAAAAACTGGTCTCTCTCTCTCAGCAGTAGAATGTAAACCTCTTCACGTTATCCTTGAGAACAGGTAGGCATTTAAAATGACTTCCTCTTACTTCTGAGGGCCTCGCGTCCTTCATTTCTTTCTAGGTAATCTTGCAGTCTGAGTTTTTATATCTTCTGCAATTAGACAATTTATCATTTTTTGCATAGTTTTGTGCAGAATCCGGTATATCATCCTGCAAAAAAAAACCCTGAAAGTCAGACCAATATAGAAATATAGTAACCAATAATATAGGATAATAAAACATGTTTAAGTGTACAACATACAACGATAAATTCAGGTTCTCGTCCATAGTATATCGCTTCAATATACTTCATTACAAAGATGCCACAATTGACACCATTATTTTGTAAAGGAGCATCCTCTATGACGTGAAGCATCCACGGGCCAATGACGACACCCAACATGTTTCTGAAAAATCCAACACGTGGTTTATGCAAAAGCAAATAAATTCTGGGCCACGGTACAGGATACAGTAATCTTATAGATAGAAACTTACCAAATGCACAATGTCGCGATCTACACCACCGTTAAAGTCTAAGGAGTTTGTGATCGTTGCAAAAATTTCTCCTTTTTCTTTTCATCCTTTTGACTGGAAAAAATGAGAGAAATTCTTTGCAAGGTCTCACTTGACCTTTTGAAAAAGATGTTTTGAAATTACTCGCATTCGTTTTAAAATTTTGCAGAAGATGGGAGATGAGATTCGCTAGTCGGTACGAGTTTAACCGTTTTTGGCGCCTTTATCAGGGGTAATTAAACCAAAGATCAAATTCATGCCTTTTGTTTTGCCTAAATTTGTCTAAGAGATTATTCTAAAATCCTAAATGCACATGGAATCATGCATGTGTTGTGATGTATGCTTTTGATAATATTTCAGAATTTTGGGTTTTCCAAGTGATTCTGAAATGAATTTGAAAAATGTCTTTTTAGAAATGACTTTGAAGTTCAAGAATTGATTTTGAATTGAAAGGTTGAAACTAGAAATAGACTTGGATTGAAACCTTGAATATGGAGATTTTGAAATTGGACTCAAAGTTGAGAACTTTGAAATTAGAATTGAATTTGAACTTAAAATTAGAATTGAAGTTTTGGAATTCTGAAAGATTGAGTTTTGAAGAAAATGAACTTGTAAATTGAAACTGAATTGGAATTTAAAAGTTGAAATGAGAATTTGGTCGAGACTTGAATCTGAACTTCTGAATTTTGAAAATGAAATTTGAAATTAGAGTAAAGAGTTTGAATTTGAAAGTTTGAAATTGTAATGGAACTTGAAATCATTTTTTGAAATGGGAATAAGATTTTGAGGTTGAAATTAACTTTAAGATTGGAATTGATTCTCGAAATCATGATTGAACTTTAGAAATTGATTTTTGAAATTGAATTTGGAATTTAAGATGGAAATTTGAAATAAATTTCAAATATTTGATTTAGAATTGAATTGAGAATTCGAAATGAAATTAAGAGTTTTTGAAATTTCAGAACTAAACTTTGAAAGGAAAATAGAATTTCAAAATTTTGTATTTTTGAAAAAGAAGTAAAGAATTAAACTTATTGTTTGAAATTAAGATGAAACTTCAAGCTTAAGATAATGAATTCAAAATAGGAAGTTTTAAAAATAAGAATCAAAATTAGAATTTTGAAACAAGGTTTAAATCTAAATGAAATTGAAGATGAGATAAAAAAAAATGAAGAAAAAAATATGAATTTATAAATGAAAAAAAAGGCTTTTGAATCTAGAAATGAAAATTGTATTTGTTTTTTAAATTTTATTTTGAAAATCACTTGGAATTTTTGAAAATAATTTTGAAATAACTTGAGAAAAGATAGAAAATAATGATGTAATTCTATATAAAAGGTTTTATTTGAATTTGGAATTTAAAAGCAAATTTTATTCTTTAATAGAATTAAAATAAGATTAAATTATAATACATTCATGACTATGGCCACAAACATATTATAACTTAATCTTTATTTGAATTCTAAAAAAGAATAAAATAAATTTTTTTGCCATTATAGGATTTAAAACAAAATTAAATTTTAATATATTCATGACTATGGCCACAAATATATCTCAAATTAATTTATATCTTAAATTCGGATAGAGGAGGAAGAAGAAAATTTATTTTAGAAAAAATATGTTGATTTTCAAAAGGGACCTACAATGGAGGTCAAATTTTATTTCATAAAATATAAAAATCTTAAGTATTGTTCACATTTTGACTATGGCCATAAATGTTAATCATTTACTTAGGGTTATTTATCTCTTATTAGAATGGTGCACGTGTTATTCGTGTTATACCATAGTGCTCTTTGAATAATAAAATACTAAAAGAAATTAAGAGAATTCAAAGTGCAACTATATGCTCATACATTCTAATCTAAACAAAAAAGTAGAAATTCTGATTAATATGAAATTATTACAATCTTAAATTGAAATTTCTTAATCTAGGAAAAAAAATCAGGGTCTTCCATGCTTCCCTGCAAACACACAATAGCAGAACGCAATAGAAATGCAAAATACAGAAAGAAATTGAAAAAGTTATGTTAAAACTAATATACGTATGATTATGCCTATGGTATAATGGAAATGCATATACATGTATTTAAGATGCAATGCCTATGCTAAGAAAAAATGCATAGGCATTTGCCTAAGTGCAATGCCTATGCTTACGAAGAAATGCATATACATTTGCCTAAGAGCAATGCCTATGCTTATAAAGGAATGCATATACATTTGCCTAAGTGCAATGCCTATGGTTATGAAGA